>NC_064285.1:41705007-41739629 GCF_019186545.1 Solanum stenotomum | reverse complement strand
ATCTGTCCATGCATCCATCGCGGCGCGCGATACGACCCTCGATAATAGTAACCATCGCGGCGCGCGATACGTCCCTCGAAATATAGTATCCGTCGCGGCGCGCGACACGTCCCTCGAAATATAGTATCCATCGCGGCGCGCGATACGTCCCTCGAAATGGTACATCCTCTTTATTTTCTTATTCTTTCTCAATGCACATAACACTTGTCAGAACCATGTCTCAGAACAATGCAAATGACATGTTCACACAAATAATGAGGAGATGACCATTTTCATAACATTGCACAATTCACAACAAGACAATCAGGATACAACATCAACAATGATTCAACAAGCCTTTCAAACAACTCTCAACACATCACACAAACAATTGATCACATTGCCTTTTATTATCCTTTTTTTTTCATCATTAGAATTAATCAATGTGGACAAGTCAATCCATCACCAAGCCTCATTACCCTAAACACATATTACAAGGAAATACATGAATTCCATACACTTAACAAGGGTTTAGAAATCCACTTGCCTTAATTAATTGAACAATCACTCCGGGTCCCGAGTCTTCCCATCTCGTTGAACTTCCAACTCAAACCAATCTATTCAAATAAGTAACCACGATAAGATTCTGAATATATACTAACAACACTCATATTACTATGTGTTTAGCNAGCAATCTATTCAAATAAGTAACCACGATAAGATTTTGAATATATACTAACAACACTCATATTACTATGTGTTTAGCCTTGACCCAAAAATTCACCCAAGTTTATAATAAAGTTTCTAAATCTTGATTCCAACCAATAGGTCAAATCTCATATTTCCTGAATTTCAAGTCTAGGGTTAAATCATAATTTCTCTAAACATAACAACCCTAATAGTTTTCATATAATATAATACACTCAATATTTAATAATAATAATAATAAATAAATAATTAAAATAGAACCCAACGTCAAGTTACTATATCAGTAACTTAAGTCTAAGAAACTCAATTTGCAGATTGTGAATTCAATGTCAAAATACATGTAATTATTAAATCATTAGTAAGTATAGGATCTTCCAATCATTATCTAATGATTACATCCATATGGCAATGAAGGTATTTGTTTCTCCAAGTAAAAAAAAAATACATTAGAATCCATTCCCACTTGCAATTCAATTATACATACTTTTCACTTACAACCCCACTTTAATTCACAATAACAATGATATGTTCTTACCCATATATACAAATACAAAAATTCAGGCAATGATGATGATTACATTACCTGAACAGAAGGTCGCTTAATGTTCTCGTCGTCTCCTTCGGTTATAGATTTTAGCCGCAACTGATTTGTGCCCTTTCGTGCTCGACTAAAACTATAATATTAATTACTTTTAACTCTGATTTATTTAAGTTTTACATGGGCTAAGTGGTATAGGATATTACTTATATTTTGGACTTGGCCCATTAATCACCCACTATAAAATTTAATTATTTAATAAATACCACCAACTAAATAATCGAAATTATCGAATAGTATAAAATTCTCAAACCAACTTCATGAACAAGTCAAAAAAATAACCCAAGACAACTATCGAGAGGGGTAAAATGGTAATTTTGCGAAAATTTTCAAAAATGACCTTCCGGGGCATTACAAATAGAATATAAATATATTCAATATTTAAAAACACAATGAATAACAAGAATAACGAATATAGACAAAAACTTACTGAAATAATTACAGAAAAAATGCAAGAATTAAGACACAAGTAAGACAGACTTAACAATAATATATTTGCAGGAACTTGTCACAAATATATAATAGCACAAAGAAAGACTATTTTACATCTAGAAATACAAATAAATAACTTAGAATATAAACTACAACATAATTTATAAATGAATAAAGAAGAATATGCAATAGATGAAAAAACATTCGAAAACTATGACGGATTAAAAATAAAGATAATATTTTCTAATCTAGGAAGAAGATACAAGAAAATAGGTGACAATATAAGTTTAATGTTAGAAAAAGAAACAATAAAACTAGAAGATAGTTTAACTGCTATGAAAGAATAACAAAAAAAAATGAAGAAATAGATAGAAAAATGGAAATTGAAAAAATAAGACAACAAGCAAAAAAGGAAGTACAACAATTAGAAGAAGTAAAAAAATACTAAAATAATAGAACTAGAAAAAGAGCTGGCAATGTTAAAAGAAATGTATGAAATAAAACAAAAAGAAAAAGAACAAAAAACAAAATTAGCAAATGAGATAATTAAATTTAAAGAAAAATTGCAATTAGAAGATAAATTAGAAGAAAAAGAAGAAAATAACCAAGATAATCTACCTGAAATAAGAATTGATGAAATAAATAATGATGATCCGGATGAACAACATTTGGAAACAAGCGAAACATATGCGAAACTTTTAGCAAACATAGATAATACAAAGAGTTTAGAAGTAAATATAGGAAACGTAGACATGGATGAAAAACCTAGCACATCAGGAGTAAAAAATCCAAAAAATTTAAATCCAAAATATTATATTGAAAACTATGGACAATATGATAGAGAAAAAACTATACGGGATAAAAGATTAAATAAAAAATGGACGCCTAAACCAATAACTGAACAACATAGTTTTTTAGATTTAGACTGTGTAGCAGATATAAATAAAATAATCCAATTATGGATGGGATATATATCAAAACAATTAATAGATAACAAAATAGTAATAATAGAAACACCAGGATATATAGAAAGAACACTTATAGGAACAGTAAAATTATGGCAACAAAATTTATCCGATGAAAGTTTACAAACTCTAAGAAGTAATAAAAAATTTGATGGTGGAATAGCTACTACAACTATGGAAATATTATATAAATACGAAATAGCTATAAGAAACTAATTTAGTAGTATGACAACAGAAGTAGAAAAACAAAATAAAGAAAATATCATAAACCGGAATCTAATGACAAAATTAGCAATATGTAACATATGTTATATAGATGAATATACATGTGCATTTAGAGAATACTATTATAAAGGAACATATAGCATAGACGAAAGTAAAGAAATAAGAAAATTATATTTTACAAAATTACCAGAACCTTTTAATTCAAAAGTAATAAAAAGTTGGAATGAAGCAGGATTAACAGATACCTTAGGAGCTAGAATAAAATTCTTACAACGATGGTTTATAAAACTATGTGAAAAACATAAAGAAGAAATAAAAATGGAAAAAATACTAATAAAAAACTTAGCATGTTGCAAAAATAAAACGACACCCCAATTTGGGTGTACGGACAAATACAATAAAAAGAGATATAACAAAAAATATAGATCAAAAGATAAATATAAAAAACCAAGAAGAAGATACTATGTAAAGAACTACAAAACAAAAAGACCATATAGACCAGAAAGAAAACTAACGGAATTTACTTGTTATAATTGTGGAAAATTAGGACATATAGCTAGAGATTGTAAATTACCTAAAAATTCAAAGAAAAAACAAATATCAGAAATAATAATAGACGATGAAAATAAACGCAGATAAAATGCATAGATTATGAATTAGAAAGCAATGATAGTATATATGAATTATCGGAAAATGAAATAGAAAATAATTCAGTAACAGAATCAGATAATGAATACTATATAAATGACTGAAACAGACATACAAATAATAACTAAAGAAAATCATCAAGATGAAGAATCTATAGAACAAAAAATAATATTTGATAATAATATATTTGAACAAATAAAAGGAAAAGAATTAGACCTAAGCGTAGAAAAAATATTCGAAATACCAACAATAAGAAACTAGTTTAAACGACAAAAAGAAGAATATTATGTAGTAAGCCAAAGAGAACATATCATAGATTGCAAATACACCAAAGGAAAGGCTAAAATACCAATAATAAACAAACGAATAATAAATAAAGAAATACAGGATATTAAGGCTAAAAATCCAATTAAATATGTACATTTAGGAGGAATAGAAATACTAATAAAAGCCTGTTTAGAGAAGGAATAGATACACCCATAGAAATATACTTAGCGGATGATAGAGTCATACAACCTATAGAAAAAAGCATACTAAGTGCAGTAAAAGGTAACTTCATATACCAAAAATTTAAATTTATAATAAGTGCTAACTACTCAGTAGCAATAAATGACAGAAATATAGATAAATCATTAGTATTATATTGGAAAATGTCAGGAATAGAACTAGCCCCAGAAAGTAAAATATTTACAGCTAGATGTAAAAAATTATATGTTTTAACAACAAAACATAAAATAACAGCAAAAAATAAAATAAATAAAATAAAAATAGAAAATCCTTTTGAAAGGATAGTTACAGTCATAGATAATAATGATTATAGTTATAATGAAATTGATATAGAAGAAGATTTGGAAATAGTAAAAGAAATACTAAGTACATCAAAAAGAATAAATAATGAGATACCCCAAATATCATCAAAAATGAGTACCTGTAATGACCCTCCAGGTCATTTTTAAATTAAAGAATTCATTTCATCGTTTAGAGCGTTCCTGTAGCGACCCCAAGTCATTTATGACTTGCTGGCACTGACTGTTCGGTCGCCTGGTCGTTCGTTTGGGTTTTAGGCCCGTTCTCCTGTTTTGGAGATTTTTATAACTTGAAAAGTTGACTTTGGTCAACCTTCTTGGAAGACGTGCTCAGATGAAAATTCTGACAGCTAGGTTAGCTTCGGAAGATCGATTTTGGTCTAGAACGACCCTTTGTTCACTTCCCGAGACTTTAGATAGCAATTGTGGAATCTGGCTCAAATGATACTGGGTGTGGGACCCACTTTTCGTCGAAGCGAGCTCCAAATGGAAATTCCGCCTTCACCATTGAGTCCGAAATATCATTTCCAATCAGATTCCATATAAGGTTTGTATTTTTCCGACTCCGAACGAGTCCGAAACATCGAAATTTAAGTTTGGAGGGTTGTAAAATTTTGACGCGGCGGTGACGTGGCAGAGCCACGTGACGACACGTGGCAGAGGTGGAAATTTCCAGATTTTTAAGAACGAATTTCGTCCAAATTTTTGTTCAACTTCAAATTGAGATTGCTCCTTCATTTTTAATCCAAATTAAGTGATTCAAAAGGCAAACTTCAAGAGAATTTCGAGGGGAATCTAGCGGTGATCTCGAAAACGCGAGGGGAGGCTTCGTTGAGGTAAGAAATCAATTTTTAGCCACTGCCAGTGTGATTTTCGGATGTTTTGTTGTTGAATTTTTGAAATGTGAGATCTTGATCATCGTAAGTCCGTTTTGAGTCATTCTTGTGGCTAACTTGTAGAGTTTTTCGCAAGGATCGTCGTGGTATAATCTGTTTGGGTTGAAAGGGTCTCGTTTTTCCGGAAATTGATGATGAAAGGGCTGTCCTTTTTAATTATTGTGGCTGATTTGCGGTGTTGTGGGCATCTGTTTGTGCTAAAATTTTGGGATATTAGTTTAGTAAGGTAGTTGGGACGTTTCCACGGATTCGATTTTGAGATTCTAAGTGTGGGCCCCACAATCCCGTTTTAGACCCGATTTTGGGTCCGTCTCCGAAAAATATAATTTTAGTGTCAATATATTCGTAATGACGAGGTGATTAACCTTTTGTTAGTGGGGAAGCATTTGGAGACCGTTCGGAGAGGAAAAGATCCGGTACCGTGAGTTGGAGCACGCGTGATCGGCTTTCAGGTAGGCTATGGTTTTCTCTCGTGAGATTGAGCATGTTTAGGCAATTGTTTATTGATTTGCTTGAGTATGGAGGGGTTCGGGTGTCGAGCATGCTAAATTTCTATAATTCCTGCCTTAGACCTTATTTCGGGAAAGTGTTGGATTATGACAGCATGTCTCTTGATATTATTGAATAGCCATATCTGGTGGTGTATATGATAATATTGATTTGAAGTATGTTTGGCCTTAGTCTAGGCTTAGACTAGTGTTGCCATAGACTTGCGAGATTTCGGATGTCGTTGGGCAGTAGAACTTTTTCCGACGTCGTTTCGGACGGTTAGCTCCTTGTAGACTGATATAGCAGACTTGAGTCTGATAGTCGGTAACTCAGCTTATGACCTTGTATCCATAATGCCCTGCTTTTATATCGGCTACAAATACCCGGTTAAAGTCCGTGGTCTAGCTTACTCATTATTGGATACTTCCTCGGCGATTTGGGGTATATGAGGGTCGGACTAAAAGGATTATTTATGGTAATCGGTTTGGTGATATTTCCCGCGACGGATGGTTGGATATTGATTCTTAGCTACAGTACCCGGTTAGAGTCCGTGGTCCAGCTTACTTTTTCCAGGCTTAGCTACAGTACCCGGTTCGAGTCCGTGGTCCAGCTTACCTGTGATCTGGTTTCAGCTACAGTACCCGGTTAGAGTCCGTGGTCCAGCTCATTTATGTCCAGGCTTAGCTACAGTACCCGGTTCGAGTCCGTGGTCCAGCTTACCTGTGATCTGGTTTCAGCTACAGTACCCGGTTAGAGTCCGTGGTCCAGCTCATTTATGTCCAGGCTTAGCTACAGTACCCGGTTCGAGTCCGTGGTCCAGCTTACCTGTGATCTGGTTTCAGCTACAGTACCCGGTTAGAGTCCGTGGTCCAGCTCATTTATGTCCAGGCTTAGCTACAGTACCCGGTTCGAGTCCGTGGTCCAGCTTACCTGTGATCTGGTTTCAGCTACAGTACCCGGTTAGAGTCCGTGGTCCAGCTCATTTATGTCCAGGCTTAGCTACAGTACCCGGTTCGAGTCCGTGGTCCAGCTTACCTGTGATCTGGTTTCAGCTACAGTACCCGGTTAGAGTCCGTGGTCCAGCTCATTTATGTCCAGGCTTAGCTACAGTACCCGGTTCGAGTCCGTGGTCCAGCTTACCTGTGATCTGATTTTGGCTACAGCACCCGGTTCGAGTCCGTGGTCCAGCCCACCCGTGCCCGACCTTTGGCTACAGCACCCGGTTCGAGTCCGTGGTCCAGCCCATATAGGTTGACTCATTAGCTATAGTACCCGGTTCGAGTCCGTGGTCCAGCTTGCACGTGGTGTATTCCCAATTCCTCACTAAAGCTTCAGTTTAGTCTTGATTACTCTCATCTGCAGGTTGAGGTTTTGGAGGTTGGAGAGATTCCGGTTAAAGTCCGGGACGTAATGAGATCTTGGAATATGATTGGGAATGGTTCAGTTACAAGTCCGGAAATTGGTAATATTGTGATAGACCTTCTAGCTCCATTATTTTACTTCAACTGTCAGTCCATCTGCCGGGCTTATGGGGGTCCGTGCAGGTGGTTTCTTTTATTGTGCACGAGCGTACCCGTCGGGTTTATGGGAGCCCGGCGGAGTTAGTTAGATTGCTTGTCTTTGTTGCCTGTACGCTCGTGTACATAACCCCCATTTACTACTCTTTGCACTTGATGTGACCCTTTATTTGCATTTCAGTTTACTTTTGCTTATCTTGCTCAGTCGGCCGATGATGCCTACTGGGTACCTGTTGTTTTGGTACTCATGCTACGCTCTGCATCTATTTTGTGATGCAGGTCCGAGCACTAGTAGCCAGCGTTGATCGAGCTTGGAGTAGACTTATCTGGAGACGGGGGTGAGCACACGGCGTTCTGTACTATTTCAGTCTCCATCTGTATATGTAGACTTGTCTTCTTCCTTTCGAGACAGTCCAGTCTCTGTTGTCCAGTTTTGGGACTTGTACTCATTTTGTAGTAGCTCTGTACTGGTGACTTCCAGGTTCTGGGAGGGATCTTTATTTGTTTATATTGTTATTTTCCTACTCTTGTTTAATTTCTACCCTCAAACCCATTACTTGTTGTTCCGGATTACGGGTTGGCTTACCTGCTGGTGGGTTATAGTAGGTGCCATCATGACTTGATAAATCGGGTCGTGACAGAACCTACCTAAACTATATTTTCCGGATGAAAATAAAAAATTTACTTATATAGTAGAATCAGATGTCAGTGAAAAAGGTTATGGAAGAGTATTAAAATATAGGTATGGAGAGGAAAAAATAGAACATCATTGTAGATATTATTCAGGAACATTTACTAATGCAAAAATAAGATGGGAAATAAATAGGAGAGAATTATATTCGGTATATGAATGTTTATTATCATTTGAACCATATATTGTATATAACGAATTTATTATAAGAACAGATAATACACAAGTAAAATGGTGGCTAACAAGAAAAAGATTCGGTAACAACAAAAGAAATAAGGAGAGTGGTATTAAATATATTAAATTTTACATTTACAATTGAAGTAATAAAAACTGATAAGAATGTTATTGTAGATTACCTATCACGACAAAGCTACTCAGACAGAGACTGAGGAAGATGATACAATTGAAAAGATACTCAAAGCTATTACTACACTTTGTACAAAAGTGGATAGTATGGACAACGAGATACAAAAGCTAAAGACTAATGAAGATAATCTGAAGTCTAAAGCTAGTATAAGTCAGCAGCATGACTATAAAAATGCGGAGCTATGTCGATCGGAAGACAGAAAAAATCCAGAGCTAAAAGGTGACGTTGGTAAACACCTAAAAACCGATAACATTTGTTTAAATACAGCTGTAGGTACAAGCCAACGAGTTAGTGAAAAATATAAGAATTCAAATTTAAACCAGTTATTCGAAAAACCATTACCCCGAGGCTAACACCAAAAATCACATTAACTATAGAACCACAAACTTCTACATATGCGGATAGCCTACACCATGACAAAAGAACATATAACCATATTACGCGAACCTATATAGAAAATATATACAAAATTCAAACATTTCTAAACCTTAAACCCAGATCTACTACAACCCAAGAACCCAACCAGGATTATTTAACCCAAAAATTACAAGGTTATAATAAACTGATTGCACAATCGAAAACTAACGATAACTTAGTAAGGACATGTTACAACTATGGACTATTAAATACAGTATATACATATGACGGAGAGGAACTAAGTGGAATACTGAAACTACATAAAGCATTTATTACATATAAGAGAGTTACTAAGGGAAATTCATTCTATGCAAAATTTTATACGGCAACAGCAGAGATATTATACGAGGAAATAAAACCTCTGATACAAGTGGTAAAGATAGGAGTAATAAAAGATATGATAATACTGGAAGATATCGAACAGCAATCAGAGGTACAAAAAAGCGAGATACCCAGTTTTTATGCCAATAAGAGAATAATTGGTATATCAACCATTATACAAGAGCTAGCAAATAATTATTTAAATGGAAACGCTATACGGAGCTACTATGCAAGACATCAGTTAATGACTTATTTCAATTCAAGGGAGCTAAGGAAAGCAGATATGGATGAAGTCCAGAGATGGATTTTATCATTACTTAACCCAGAAGAACGACCTACAACAAGAGCACTAAAAGTAGGATTTATTTTGGCAGAGTTATTAACCAGATATTGCAAGTTAATTGGTCACAAATACACTGACCATATATGTTCGAAATGCAACAGAGAAGATAATATAATTCCAGACGTCCAGCTGGAATAAGAGATAAAGACGGAAGCCTAAAAGATAAGATAAGAAGATGATGAGAAGATAAAGATGAAGAAAAAGAAGACATATGGCAAAAGTAAATAATATTAGTATGTAAAAAGTCATGAAAGTGTGTCATAAAATAGGTGTATTATATATGTAAAAAGTCATAAAGTGTGTCATTGTGTCATAAAATAGGTAGATGTGTCATAATGTAGATATACTATATTACTTTTTGTATTTGTGTTTGGTCCTTTTTATCAAACTGGTATTCTATGTCTTTCTTTAATTTTTGTTGTAATGGTTTTAAATTATCTGCTAATTTTGGTATGTATTCTCTTACTTGATTTACTAGCCCTAAAAATGATTGTAATTTTTTTTTTGTGTCTAGTTGTTCATTTGAGTTAATTATTTTTTATACTATATGTATTTGTATTTTTATTCCATTTTTATCTATCTGTATTCCTAGGAATTCTATTTGATTTTTCATTATGTCTGCTTTCTTTTTACTTAGACTATGCATGAATATTCTATAATATGTATGAATTTTTTTAATAAACTTATGTGTTCATCTTGGGTTTTAGAATATAGTAATATATCATCAATATATACTACACAATTTTCTAATTGCTTAAAGTAGTTATCCATAAAGTGTTGATATCTACCTGGTGCATTTTTATATCCAAATGGTAATACATTCCATTCGTAGAATCCTTGTGGTACAGTGAATGTTGTTAGTTTTTTAGACTCTTCTTCTAGTTTTAAGTGATAAAATTCTGATTTACAATCAAATTTGCTAAAATAATTATATCTTTGTATTTGTCTTATCTTTAGTATTTTATTTGGTATCGGATAATTATATGTTTTAGTTTTTGCATTTAAATTTTTATAATCAATAACCATTCTGCTTTTTCATCTTTTTTGTTCACTATGTTTATTTACGATAAATGCCGAGCTTGTGTGCTTACTATTGCTTTCTTGTATATATCATTTTTCTAGAAATTCATTTATATGTATCTTAAATTCGATTAAATCATTAAAATTATACTTTAATGGTTTTTGGGTTATTATACTATTATTATCAATTAGCTCAATTTTTACTTTTATTTTATGTTTCTCCCATCCTTGTAAAAGATCCTCACTATATAATAATTCTAACTTATCTTGGATTACTTTTACTTTATCTATAGAGAATATAATTAATTCTATTTTAGGGTCTTCTTATTTTATATTTTCTAATTTTTGTGTAATTATTTTACTTCCTTTTTCCATTCTGTTGATTTTCTTTTTTTGTTATTTACTCATTTTATTCCTATTTTTTGCTTACACGGTGTTGTGAACCACCAGTGTGTTTTTGTTATTATATGTGAGTATAATTTTTCTAAAAATGGCATCCCTAATAGCAAATCTTTTGTGGTGAATTCAAAGTTATATATTTCTTCTATAGTTAATATCTTATCCATATTTGTATTTTTATATTTTTTGCCTTATATGTGATCATGCTTCCTTCATTATTAAATCTTGTTACTACTATTGGTGTTTTTTAATTTTTCCCATTTATCTTCTGGTAAACAATTGTGTTTACATATATTAGTTTCTGCTCCCGTATCTATCATTGGTGTATAATATCTGTTGTAATATCCCTCTATTATTATCTTTGCAAGTATATATATTTTCATATTTTTATCATACTAAAGTCTTTTTTATTATTACTCTTTTATTTTCATAATTTATTATTAACTGTTTGTCTTCTAGATTATATGGTTTTACTTGTTCTAGCCATTTTATTCCTAAAGTAATATTTTCATCTCCTTGATATATTTTAAATTTTATTACTATTGGTACTCCTCTAATGATTATTTTATTTTCTGTAGTTTCTTCGGTATACATTAATGTTTTTGGTAGTTCGGGGCATAATTGTTCAGTAGTTATTATTTCATCTTCCGTCACTAATTCTCTTGTAATATAGTTTTCTTCTAGTCCTGCATTTATTAATATTAAATATTTTCGTTGTTCCATTATTCCCGTTATGTAGTAATGATGTGGTTTTATTTCTTCTTCCATTGATTTTTGTGGGATTTTATCTATTCTTCTTGAGGTACTCACTTTTTATGATATTTGGGGTATTTCATTGTTTATTCTTTTTGATGCACTTAGTCTTTCTTTTACTATTTCTAAATCTTCTTATATATCAATTTCATTATAACTATAATCAATATTATCTATGACTGTAACTATCCTTTCAAACGGATTTTCTATTTTTATTTTATTTATTTTATTTTTTGCTGTTATTTTATGTTTTGTTGTAAAAACATATAAGTTTTTACATCTAGCTGTAAATATTTTACTTCCTGGGGCTAGTTCTATCCCTGACATTTTCCAATATAATACTAGTGATTTATCTATATTTCTGTCATTTATTGCTACTGAGTAGTTAGCACTTATTATAAATTTAAATTTTTGGTATATGAGGTTACCTTTTACTTCATTTATTATACTTTTTTCTATGGGTTGTATAATTCTATCATCCGCTAAGTATATTTCTATGGGTGTATCTATTCCTTCTCTAAAACATGTTTTTATTAGTATTTTTTTTCCCTCCTAAATGTACATATTTAACTGGATTTTTAGCTTTAATATCTTGTATTTCTTTATTTATTATTCGTTTGTTTATTATTGGTATTTTAGCTTTTCCTTTGGTGTATTTGCAATCTATGATATGTTCTCTTTGACTTACTATATAATATTCTTCTTTTTGTCGTTTAAACCAATTTCTTATTGTTGGTATTTCGAATATTTTTTCTACGCTTAGGTCTAATTTGATTCCTTTTATTTGTTCAAATATATTATTATGAAATATTATTTTTTGTTCTGCCGATTCTTCATCTTGATATTTTTCTTTAGTTATTATTTGTATATCTGTTTCAGTCGTTGATATCGTATTCATTATCTGACTACATTACTGGATTATTTTCTGATAATTCATATATACTATCTTCACTTTCTAATTCATAATCTACGTACTCTATTTGCGTATATTTTTCATCGTCTATTATTATTTCTGATATTTGGTTTTTCTTTGGATTTTTAGGTAATTTACATTCTCTAGCTATATGTCCTAATTTTCCACAATTATAACAATTAAATTTCGTTAATTTTCTTTTTGGTCTATATGGTTTTTTGGTTTTGTAATTTTTTACATACAATCTTCTTCTTGGTTTTTTATATTTATAGTTTGATCAATATTTTTTATTATATTTCTTTCTATTTTTATAATATCTATCCGTACAACCAAATTGAGGTGCTGTTTTATTTTTGCAACATGCCAAGTTTTTTACTAATATTTTTTCCATTTTTATTTCTTCTTTATATTTTTCACATAGTTCCATTGTCACGACCCGATTTATCAAGTCATGATGGCACCTACTATAACCCACCAGCAGGTAAGCCAACCCGTAACCCGGAACCACAAGTAATGGGTCTGAGGGTAGAAATTAAACAAGAGTAGGCAAATAACAATATAAACAGGCGGAAGCAAACCAAAAACATATATACAAATAAAGATCCCTCCCAGAACCTGGAAGTCACTAGTACAGAGCTACTACAAAATGAGTACAAGTCCCAAAACTGGACAACAGAGACTGGACTGTCTCGAAGGGAAGAAGACAAGTCTATATATACAGATGGAGACCGAAATAGTACAGAACGCCGTGTGCTCACCCCCGTCTCCAGATAAGTCTACTCCAAGCTCGATCAACGCTGGCTACTAGTGCTCGGACCTGCATCACAAAATAGATGCAGAGCGTAGCATGAGTACCAAAACAACAGGTACCCAGTAGGCATCATCGGCCGACTGAGCAAGATAAGCAAAAGTAAACTGAAATGCAAATAAAGGGTCACATCAAGTGCAAAGAGTAGTAAATGGGGGGTATGTACACGAGCGTACAGGCAACAAAGACAAGCAATCTAACTAACTCCGCCGGGCTCCCATAAACCCGACGGGTACGCTCGTGCACAATAAAAGAAACCACCTGCACGGACCCCCATAAGCCCGGCAGATGGACTGACAGTTGAAGTAAAATAATGGAGCTAGAAGGTCTATCACAATATTACCAATTTCCGGACTTGTAACTGAACCATTCCCAATCATATTCCAAGATCTCATTACGTCCCGGACTTTAACCGGAATCTCTCCAACCTCCAAAACCTCAACCTACAGATGAGAGTAATCAAGACTAAACTGAAGCTTTAGTGAGGAATTGGGAATACACCACGTGCAAGCTGGACCACGGACTCGAACCGGGTACTATAGCTAATGAGTCAACCTATATGGGCTGGACCACGGACTCGAACCGGGTGCTGTAGCCAAAGGTCGGGCACGGGTGGGCTGGACCACGGACTCGAACCGGGTGCTGTAGCTGAAATCAGATCACAGGTAAGCTGGACCACGGACTCGAACCGGGTACTGTAGCTAAGCCTGGACATAAGTGAGCTGGACCACGGACTCTAACCGGGTGCTGTAGCTAAAACCAGATCACAGGTAAGCTGGACCACGGACTCGAACCGGGTACTGTAGCTAAGCCTGGACATAAATGAGCTGGACCACGGACTCTAACCGGGTACTGTAGCTGAAACCAGATCACAGGTAAGCTGGACCACGGACTCGAACCGGGTACTGTAGCTAAGCCTGGACATAAATGAGCTGGACCACGGACTCTAACCGGGTACTGTAGCTGAAACCAGATCACAGGTAAGCTGGACCACGGACTCGAACCGGGTACTGTAGCTAAGCCTGGACATAAATGAGCTGGACCACGGACTCTAACCGGGTACTGTAGCTGAAACCAGATCACAGGTAAGCTGGACCACGGACTCGAACCGGGTACTGTAGCTAAGCCTGGACATAAATGAGCTGGACCACGGACTCTAACCGGGTACTGTAGCTGAAACCAGATCACAGGTAAGCTGGACCACGGACTCGAACCGGGTACTGTAGCTAAGCCTGGACATAAATGAGCTGGACCACGGACTCTAACCGGGTACTGTAGCTGAAACCAGATCACAGGTAAGCTGGACCACGGACTCGAACCGGGTACTGTAGCTAAGCCTGGACATAAATGAGCTGGACCACGGACTCTAACCGGGTACTGTAGCTGAAACCAGATCACAGGTAAGCTGGACCACGGACTCGAACCGGGTACTGTAGCTAAGCCTGGACATAAATGAGCTGGACCACGGACTCTAACCGGGTACTGTAGCTGAAACCAGATCACAGGTAAGCTGGACCACGGACTCGAACCGGGTACTGTAGCTAAACCTGGAATAAGTAAGCTGGACCACGGACTCTAACCGGGTACTGTAGCTAAGAATCAATATCCAACCATCCGTCGCGGGAAATATCACCAAACCGATTACCATAAATAATCCTTTTAGTCCGACCCTCATATACCCCAAATCGCCGAGGAAGTATCCAATAATGAGTAAGCTAGACCACGGACTTTAACCGGGTATTTGTAGCCGATATAAAAGCAGGGCATTATGGATACAAGGTCATAAGCTGAGTTACCGACTATCAGACTCAAGTCTGCTATATCAGTCTACAAGGAGCTAACCGTCCGAAACGACGTCGGAAAAAGTTCTACTGCCCAACGACATCCGAAATCTCGCAAGTCTATGGCAACACTAGTCTAAGCCTAGACTAAGGCCAAACATACTTCAAATCAATATTATCATATACACCACCAGATATGGCTATTCAATAATATCAAGAGACATGCTGTCATAATCCAACACTTTCCCGAAATAAGGTCTAAGGCAGGAATTATAGAAATTTAGCATGCTCGACACCCGAACCCCTCCATACTCAAGCAAATCAATAAACAATTGCCTAAACATGCTCAATCTCACGAGAGAAAACCATAGCCTACCTGAAAGCCGATCACGCGTGCTCCAACTCACGGTACCGGATCTTTTCCTCTCCGAACGGTCTCCAAATGCTTCCCCACTAACAAAAGGTTAATCACCTCGTCATTACGAATATATTGACACTAAAATTATATTTTTCGGAGACGGACCCAAAATCGGGTCTAAAACGGGATTGTGGGGCCCACACTTAGAATCTCAAAATCGAATCCGTGGAAACGTCCCAACTACCTTACTAAACTAATATCCCAAAATTTTAGCACAAACAGATGCCTACAACACCGCAAATCAGCCACAATAATTAAAAAGGGCAGCCCCTTGATCACCAATTTTCGGAAAAACGAGACCCTTTCAACCCAAACAGATTATACCACGACGATCCTTGCGAAAAACTCTACAAGTTAGCCCCAAGAATGACTTAAAACGGACTTACGATGATCAAGATCTCACATTTCAAAATTCAATAACAAAACCATCCGGAAATCACACTGGCAGTGGCTAAAATTGATTTCTTACCTCAAACGAAGCCTCCCCTCGCGTTTCCGAGATCACCGCTAGATTCCCCTCGAAATTCTCTTGAAGTTTGCCTTTTGAATCACTTAATTTGGACTCAAAATGAAGGATTAATCTCAAGTTGAAGTTGGATGAAAAATATGGACAAAATTCGTTTTTAAAATCTGGAAATTTCCAGATTTCACTCCTCTGCCACGTGTCGTCACGTGGCTCTGCCACGTCACCGCCGCGTCAAAAATTCTACAACCCTTCAAACTTAAATTTCGATGTTTCGGACTCGTTCGGAGTCGGGAAAATACAAACCTTATATGGAATCTGATTGGAAACGATATTTCGGACTCAACGGTGAAGGCAAAATTTCCATTTGGAGCTCGCTTCGATGAAAAGTGGGTCCCACACCCAGTATCGTTTTGAACCAGATTCCACAATTGCTATCTAAAGTCTCGAGAAGTGAACAAAGGGTCGTTCTAGACCAAAATCAATATTCCGAAGCTAACCTAGCTGTCAGAATTTTCATCTGAGCACGACTTCCAAGAAGGTTGACCAAAGTCAACTTTTCAAGTCATTACATCCATAAACCATCGTTGCAAGAATTTCATTCTAACTCCTAAGGTGTCTATTAATTCTGCTTCATTCCAACTTTTTATTATTTTTGAATTAAAATGTTCTGATAATTTTGTAAAATATAATTTTCTTATTCCTTTACTTTCTTTTGTGTTATATGTTCCTTTATAATAGTATTCTCTAAATGCACATGTATATTCATCTATGTAACACATATTACATATTACTAATTTTATCATTAGATTTCGATTTATGATTTTTTTCTTTATTTTGTTCTTCTACCTCTGTTATCATACTACTAAATTCATTTCTTATAGCTATTTCGTATTTATATAATATTTTCATAGTTGTAGTAGCTATTCCACCATCAATTTTTTTATTATTTCTTAGAGGTTTTAAACTTTCATCTGATAAATTTTGTAGCCATAATTTTATTGTTCCTATAAGCGTTCTTTCTATATATCCTGGTGTCTCTATTATTACTATTTTGTTATCTATTAATTGTTTTAATATATATCCTATCCATAATTAGATTGTTTTATTTATATCTGCTACACAGTCTAAATCTAAAATATCATGTCGTTCAGTTATTGGTTTAGGTGTCCATTTTTTATTTAATCTTTTATCCCATATAGTTTTTTCTCTATCATATTGTCCATAGTTTGTATTATAATATTTTAGATTTTTTTGGTTTTTTATTCCTGATGTACTAAGTTTTTCATCCATGTCTATGTCTCCTGTATTTATTTCTAAATTCTTTGTATTATCTATGTTTGCTAAAAGTTTCGTATACGTTTCGCTTGTTTCCGAATGTTGTTCATCTAGATCATTGTCATTTATTTCATCAATTCTTATTTCGGGTGGAATATCTTGATTATTTTCTTCTTTTCCTTCCAATTCATCTTCTAATTGCAATTTTTCTTTAAATTTAATTATCTCATTTGCTAATTTTGTCTTTTGTTCTTTTTCATTTTGTTTTATTTCATATATTTCTTTTAACATTGCCAACACTTTTTCTAGTTCTATTATTTTAGTATTTTTTACTTCTTCTAATTGTTGTACTTCCTTTTTTGCTTGTTGTTTTATATTTTCAATTTCCGTTTTTCTATCTATTTCTTCATTTTCTTTTGTTATTCTTATCATAACAGTTAAACTATCTTATAGTTTTACCGTTTCCTTTTCTAACATTAAACTTATATTGTCACCTATTTTCTTATATCTTCTTCCTAGATTAGAAAATATTATCTTTATTTTTAATCCATCATAATTTNTCTTTTTCTAACATTAAAATTATATTGTCACCTATTTTCTTGTATCTTCTTCCTAGATTAGAAAATATTATCTCTATTTTTAATCCGTCATAATTTTCATATGTTTTTTCATCTATTGCGTATTATTCCTTATTCATTTATAGATTGTGTTGAAGTTTATATTCTAAACTTTCTATTTGTATTTCTAGATATAAAATAGTTTTTCTCTGTGCTATTATAGATTTTTTACAAATTCCTACGAATATATTACTGGTAGGTCTACTTTGCCTATGTGTTAATTCTTGTCTTTTTGTTATAATTATTTCAGTAAGTTTTTGTCTATTTTCATTATTCTCGTTATTCATTGTATTTTTAAATATTGAATATATTTATATTCTATTTTAGATATATTATCTATTAATTAATTTAATTTGTCGTTATCGGTTTTTCTGATATTGAGTTGTTTATATTCCGGATATAATTTGTTTAATTTTCTTCTTAATTTTCTTATCGTTCTACTAGTATGTTTCTTCTTATATTTCTTATCATCCATAGCTGAGGTAGTGTGGTAGGTTGTAGTGTGGTAGTTGAGTAATTTATTTTACTAGTATATTTATTCTATTAGTATGTTTCTTCCTATGTTTCTTATTATCCATAGTTCTGATACCATTTTTTTGTGCGGAACTGGTAGTTGAGGGATTCATGGAAGTGGGTAGTGTGGTAGGTTGTAGTGTGGTAGTAGAGTAATTTATTTTAAAGATTTTATTACAATATTCTTTTGTTAAGTGTCTTAATCTTGATATTTGTGGTGCGGAATTCATGGTAAAATGTAATAATATTTTTTGTAATATTCTTCCAATAGTTGTTTTAATCTGAGTATTTCATTAACATTATTTATGATATATTCTAGATATAACATATCTTGGGTTCTTTGGTACATATATAAATTCTCCTTCCTTAATTGTTCTAATAGTTTTATATCTTCCATAGATTTTTTTCAATATCGTAAATATTCGTAGTTCATTTTAATCTGAATTTATTTCTAAATCATACAATTCTATTCTTTCGAGGTCTAAATCATGTAGGTCTATTTCATACCATTCTTGGTTTAATATATCTTCTGATTCATTATCTTCAAATATTTTTTATCATATTATTCTTCTTAATTCAATTATTTCTATATTTTTAAGTATATATTGGATTAAATTTTCGTCGTTTTTTATCATTTCATCATGCATGTATGTGGTCATGTTCGTTGTTATGCAGATTTTTTATTTTCAATATATACTACACAATTTTCTAATTGTTTAAAATAGTTATCCATAAAGTGTTGATATCTATCTGGTGCATTTTTATATCTAAATGGTAATACATTCCATTCATAAAATCCCTGTGATACTGTAAATGTCGTAAGTTTTTAAGATTCTTCTTCTACTTTTAAGTGGTAAAATCCTGACTTGCAGTCAAATTTCCTAATATAATTATATCCTTGTATTTGTCTTATTTTTAATATTTTATTTGGTATCGGGTAATTATATGTTTTAGTTTTTACATTTAAATTTCTATAATCAATAACCATTCTACTTTTTCCTCTTTTTTGTTCACTATGTTTATATACTATAAATACTGGGCTTGTATATTTGTTATTGCTTTCTTGTATGTACCATTTTTCTAGTAATTCACTTATATGTATCTTAAATTCTGTTAAATTATTAAAATTATATTTTAATGATTTTTAGGTTATTATACTATTATTATCAATTAGCTCAATTTTTACTTTTGTTTTATGTTTCTCCCATCTTTGTAAAGGATCCTCACTATATAATAATTGTAACTTATCTTGGATTATTTTTACTTTATCTATAGAGAATATGATTAATTCTATTTTAGGGTCTTCTTCTTTTATATTTTCTAATTTTTGTGTAATTTTTTCAATTCCTTTTAACCATTCTGTTAGTTTTTGTTTTTTGTTATTTACTCTTTTTGCTTCTATTTTTTGTTTACACGGTGTTGTGAACCACCTGTGTGTTTTTGTTATTATATGTGAGTATAATTTTTCTAAAAATGGCATTTCTAATAGCATATCTTTTGTGGTGAATTCAAAGTTATATATTTCTTCTATAGTTAATATCTTATCCCATATTTGTATTTTTATATTTTTTGCTTTTTAAGTGATCATGCTTCCTTCATTGTTAAATCATGTTACTACTATTGGTGTTTTAATTTTTCCCACTTATCTTCTACTAAACAATTGTATTTACATATATTAGCTTCTGCTACCATATCTATCATGGTGTATAATATCTATTATAATATCCCTCTATTATTATCTTTGCAAGTATATATATTTTCATAATTTTATCATACTAAAGTCCTTTATATTATTACTCTTTTATTTTCATAATTTATTATTAACTGTTTGTCTTCTAGATTATATGGTTTTACTTGTTTTAGCCATTTTATTCCTAAGGTAATATTTTCATCACCTTGATATATTTTAAATTTTATTACTATTGGTACGCCTTCAATGATTATTTTCTTTTCTGTAGTTTCTTCGGTATACATTAATGCTTTTGGTAGTTCGGGGCCTAATTGTTCAGTAGTTATTATTTCATCTTCCGTTACTAATTCTCTTATAATATAGTTTTCTTCTAGTCCTGTATTTGTTAATATTAAATATTTTTGGTGTTCCATTATTCCCGTTATGTAGTAATGATGTGGTTTTATTTCTTCTTCCATTGATTTTTGTGGGATTTTATCTATTCTTCTTGAGGTACTCATTTATTATGATCTTTGGGGTATCCCATTATTTATTCTTTTTGATTTACTTAGTCTTTCTTTTACTATTTCCAAATCTTCTTCTATATCAATTTCATTATAACTATAATCATTATTATCTACGACCGTAACTATTCATTCAAAAGGATCTTCTATTTTTATTTTATTTATTTTATTTTTTGCTGTTATTTTATGTTTTGTTGTTAAAACATATAAGTTTTTACATCTAGCTGTAAATATTTTACTTCCCGGGGCTTGTTCTATTCCTGACATTTTTCAATATAATACAAATGATTTATCTATGTTTCTGTCATTTATTACTACTGCGTAGTTAGCACTTATTATAAATTTAAATTTTTGGTAAATGAGGTTACCTTTTACTGCACTTATTATGCTTTTTTCTATGGGTTGTATAATTCTATCATCCGCTAAGTATATTTCTATAGGTGTATCTATTCATTCTCTAAAACATGCTTTTATTAGTATTTCTGTTCCTCCTAAATGTATATATTTAATTGTATTTTTTTCCTTAATATCTTGTATTTCTTTATTTATTATTCGTCTGTTTATTATTGGTATTTTAGCATTTTCTTTGGTGTATTTACAATCTATGATATGTTCTCTTTGACTTACTACATAATATTCTTCTTTTTGGCGTTTAAACCAATTTCTTATTGTTGGTTTTTCGAATATTTTTTCTACGCTTAGGTCTAATTCTTTTCCTTCTTTTTGTTCAAATATATTATTATCAAATATTATTTTTGTTCTAAAGATTCTTTATCTTGATAATTTTCTTTAGTTATTATTTGTATGTCAGTTTCAGTCATTTATATAGTATTCATTATCTGATTCTGTTATTGAATTATTTTCTATTTCATTTTTCGATAATTCCTATATACTATCATTGTTTTTTAATTCATAATCTATGTATTCTATCTGCATATATTTTTCATCATCTATTATTATTTCTGATTATTATTTTTTTCTTTGGATCTTTAAGTAATTTACAATCTCTAGCTATATGTCCTAATTTTCGACAATTATAACAAATACATTCCGTTAGTTTTTTTTTTTGGTCTATATGGTCTTTTTGTTTTGTAGTTCTTTACATAGTAACTTCTTCTTGGTTTTTATATTTATATTTCGATCTATATTTTTTGTTATATCTCTTTTTATAGTATTTGTCCGTACACCCAAATTGGGGTGCCGTTTTATTTTTGCAACATGCTAAGTTTTTTATTAGTATTTTTTCCATTTTTATTTCTTCTTTATGTTTTTCACATAGTTTTATAAACCATCGTTGTAAGAATTTTATTCTAGCTCCTAAGGTATCTGTTAATCCTGCTTCATTCCAACTTTTTATTACTTTTGAATTAAAAGATTCTGGTAATTTTGTAAAATATAATTTTCTTATTTCTTTACTTTCATCTATGTTATATGTTCCTTTATAATAGTATTCTCTAAATGCACATGTATATTTATCTATATAACACATGTTACACATTGATAATTTTGTAATAGATTCCGGTTTATGATTTTCTCTTTATTTTGTTCTTCTATTTCTGTTGTCATACTACTAAACTCGTTTCTTATAGCTATTTCGTATTTATATAAAATTTTCATAGTTGTAGTAGCTATTCCGCCATCAAATTTTTTATTACTTATTAGAGTTTGTAAGCTTTCATCTGATAAATTTTGTAGTCATAATTTTACTGTTCCTATAAGTGTTCTTTCTATATATCCTGGTGTTTCTGTTATTACTATTTTGTTATGTATTAATTGTTTTGATATATATCACATCCATAATTGGATTGTTTTATTTATATCTGCTATACAGTCCAAATTTGAAAAACTATGTTGTTTAGTTATTGGTTTAGACGTCCATTTTTTATTTAATCTTTTATCTCATATAGTTTTTTCTCTATCATATTATCCATAGTGTTCATTACAATATTTTAGATTTAAATTTTTTGGATTTTTTACTCCTGATGTGCTAGGTTTTTCATCCATGTCTACGTCTCCTGTATTTACTTCTAAATTCTCTGTATTATTTATGTTTGCTAAAAGTTCCGTATATGTTTCGCTTGTTTCCGAATGTTGTTCATCTAGATCATCATTATTTATTTCATCAATTCTTATTTGAGGTAGATAATCTTGGTTATTTTTTTCTTTTTCTTCTAATTTATCTTCTAATTGCAATTTTTCTTTAAATTTAATTATCTCATTTGCTTATTTTGTTTTTTGTTCTTTTTCTTTTTGTTTTATTTCATACATTTCTTTTAACATTGCCAGCTCTTTTTCTAGTTCTATTATTTTAATATTTTTTACTTCTTCTAATTGTTGTACTTCTTTTTTTGCTTGCTGTTTTATTTTTTCAATTTTCGATTTTCTATCTATTTCTTCATTTTCTTTTGTTATTCTTATCATAGCAGTTAAACTATTTTCTAGTTTTAACGTTTCTTTTTCTAACATTAAACTTATATTGTCACCTATTTTCTTGTATCTTCTTCCTAGATTAGAAAATATTATATTTATTTTTAATCCGTCATAGTTTTCGTATGTTTTTCATCTATTGCATATTCTTCTTTATTCATTTATAAATTTTATTGTTGTTTATATTCTAAGTTATTTATTTGTATTTCTAGATATAAAATAATTTTTCTTTGCGCTATTATAGATTTGTGACAAGTTCCTACAAATATATTACTGTTAAGTCTGTTTTGCCTGTGTCTTAATTTTTTCCTTTTTGCTGTAAATATTTCAGTAAGTTTTTGTCTATATTCGTTATTTTCGTTATTCATTGTGTTTTTAAATATTGAATATATTTATATTCTATTTTAGATATATTATCTATTAAATGATCTAATTTTTCGTTATCAGTTTTTGTGATATTGAGATGCTTATATTCCGGATATAATTTATTTAATTTTCTTCTTAATTTTCTTATCTTTCTACTACTATGTTTATTAGGTTTCTTGTTATCTATAGCTCTGATACCATTTTTTGGTGCGGAATTGGTAGTTGAGGGATTCATGGTAGTGATAGTGTGGTAGGTGAGTAATTTAGTTTAAAGATTTTATTATAATATTCTTTTGTTAAGTGTCTTGATATTTCTTTAATATTAGGTGCGGAATTCATAGTAAAATGTAATGATATTTATTGTAATATTCTTCCTATAGTTGTTTTAATCTGAATATTTCATTAATATTATTTATAATATATTCTAGATATAACATATCTTGGGTTCTTTGGTACATATATAAATTTTCCTCCATTAATTGTTCTAATAGTTTTATATCTTCCATAGATTCTATCCAATATTGTAAATATTCGTAGTTCATTTTAATCTGAATTTATTTCTAAATCATACTATTCTATTCTTTCGAGGTCTAAATCATGTAGATCTATTTCATGTCATTCTTGGTTCAATATATCTTCTGATTCGTTATCTTCAAATATTTTTTCCCATATACTTCTTAATTCAATTATTTCTATATTTTTAAGTATATATAAAATTAAAGTTTCGTAGTTTTTTATCATTTCATCATGCATGTATGTGGTCATGTTCGTTGTTATGTAGATTTTTTATTTTCAATTATTCCTTCATATCATATTCATAACTGATTAAATTTATATTAGATCATTATGAACTAGATTATTTGTTTATCATGTTCTCCTGTCACTATTAGCATCGTACTTTAGCGGATACTTCCTTCTTATCAGCGCCTTGACTTTGTATACTCCCCTAACGGCTTTCCTCGCCTACCGGTTTCAACATTAGGATGACATAGTATAGAAGTTTTCTCCCTGTTTCCAGTGTGCTAATAAACTAGAAATCATGATTCAAATAATTCTAATACATAATAACTAACATAAATTTATTCAATCATATATATGATATTCAGAAATATATGAAATTAGTTCTAAATATTTTTTGAACAATATACCTTTGCCTTTTGCTTAGCCATGCTATCTGAAATATCTGATTGGATTTCAGATTTTTCCATTAGTATTTTATAATTTATCTTAGTTGAGAGAGTGTTTTTATGAAAGAGGATTTTTATTATTTTAGGCGTTGCCTGCCTTTTCATTTACATATACCTTTCTTTATATAGAAAGGAAGTTCACACTTTACAATCATTCTTAATACAACACGTACACCTACTAATTAATAATGTGCCTAATATATAATATAATATAGTATATCTACATTATGACACATCTACCTACTTTATGACACAATGACACACTTTTATGACTTTTTACATATATAATACACCTACTTTATGACACACTTCAATGACTTTTTACATACTAATACTATTTACTTTTGCCATATGTCTTTTTTTTCTTCATCTTTATCCTCTCATCATCTTCTTATCTTATCTTTTAGGCTTCCTTCTTTATCTCTTATTCCAGATGGACGTCTGGAATTATATTATCTTCTCCGTTGCATTTCGAACATATATGGTCAGGGTATTTGTGACCAATTAGCTTGCAATATCTGGTTAATAACTCTGCCAAAATAAATCCTACGTTTAGTGCTCGTGTTGTAGGTCGTTCTTCTGGCTTAAGTAATGATAAGATCCATCTTTTGACTTCATTCATATCTGTTTTCCTTAGCTCCCTTTAATTGGAATAAATCATTAACTGATCTCTTACATAGTAGCTTCATATAGCGTTTCCGTTTAAATAATTATTTTCTAGCTCTTGTATAATGGTTGATATACAAATTATTCTCTTATTGGCATAAAAACTGGGTATCTCGCTTTTTGTATCTCTGGTTGCTGTTCGATATCTTCCGGTATTATCATATCTTTTGTTAGTCCTATCTTTACCACTTGTATCATAGGTTTTATTTTCTCATATAATATCTCTGTTGTTGCCGTATAAAATCTTACATAGAATAAATTTCCTTAGTAACTCTCTTATATGTAATAAATGCTTTATTTATATACTGTATTTAATTGTCTATAGTTGTACCATGTCCTTACTAAGTTGGCATTAGTTTTCGGTTGGGCAATCAGTTTATTATAACCTTGTAATTTTTGGGTTAAATAATCCTGGTTGGGTTCTTGGGTTGTAGTAGATCTGAGTTTAAGGTTTAAAAATATTTGAATTTTGTATATATTTTCTATATAGGTTCGCGTAATATGGTTATATGTTCTTTTGTCATGGTGTAGGCTATCCGCATATGTAGAAGTTTGTGGTTCTATGGTTAATGTGTTTTTTGGTGTTAGCCTCGGGGTAAATGATTTTCAAATAACTGGTTTAAGTTTGAATTCTTATGTTTTTCACTAACTCGTTGGTTTGTACCTGCAACTGTATTTATACAAATGTTATGGGTTTTTAGGTGTTTTCCAACATCACCTTTTAGCTCAGGATTTTATCTGTGTTCCGATCGACATAGCTCCGCATTTTTATAGTCATGCTGTTGACTTATACTAGCTTTAGACTTCAGATTATCTTCATTAGTCTTTAGCTTTTGTATCTCATTGTCCATACTATCCACTTTTGTACAAAGTGTAGTAATGACTTTGAGTATCTTTTCAATTGCATCTTCTTTCTCCGTCTCAGTCTAAGTAGTTTTGTCGTGATAGGTAATCTGCAATAACATTCTTATCAGTTTTTATTACTTCAATTGTAAATGTAAAATTTAATATATTTAATATCAATCTCCTTATTTCTTTTGTTGTTACCGAATCTTGTATTTTTCTTGTTAGCCACCATTTTACTTGTGTATTATCTGTTCTTATAATAAATTCGTTATATACAATATATGGTTCAAATGATAATAAACATTTATATACCGAATATAATTTTTTCCTATTTATTTCCCATCTTATTTCTGCATTAATAAATGTTCCTGAATAATATTTACAATGATATTCTATTTTTTCTTCTCCATACCTGTATTTTAATACTCCTCCATACCTTTTTTCACTGACATCTGATTCTACTATATAAATAAAAATTTTATTTTCATCCGAAAAATATAGTTTAGGTAGGTTCTTACATAATAATTTTACATTTTGTATTTGTGTTTGGTTCGTTTTATCAAACTGGTAGTCTATGTCTTTCTTTAATTTTTGTGGTGATGGTTTTAAATTCTCCGCTAATTTTGGTATTTATTCTCTTACTTGATTTACTAGTCCTAAGAATGATTGTAATTTCTTGTTTGTGTCCAGTTGTTCATTTGAGTTAATTATTTTTTGTACTATATGTATTTGCATTTTTATTTCATTTTTATCTATCTGTATTCCTAGGAATTCTATTTGATTTTTCATTATGTCTGCTTTCTTTATACTTAGACTTATGCCTGAATATTCTATAATATGTATGAATTTTTCTAATAATCTTATGTGTTCATCTTGGGTTTTAGAATATGGTAATATATCATCAATATATACTACACAATTTTCTAATTGTTTAAAGTAGTTATCCATAAAGTGTTGATATCTACCTGGTGCATTTTTATATCCAAATGGTAATACATTCCATTCATAGAATCCTTGTGGTACGGTGAATGTTGTTAGTTTTTTGGATTCTTCTTCTAGTTTTAAGTTATAAAATCCTGATTTACAATCAAATTTGCTAAAATAATTATATCCTTGTATTTGTCTTATCTTTAGTATTTTATTTGGTATCGGATAATTATAAGTTTTAGTTTTTGCATTTAAATTTATATAATCAATAACCATTCTGCTTTTTCCTCTTATTTGTTCACTATGTTTATTTACGATAAATGCCGGGCTTGTGTGCTTAATATTGCTTTCTTGTATATAGCCTTTTTCTAGTAATTCATTTATATGTATCTTCAATTCGGTTAAATCATTAAAATTATATTTTAATGATTTTTGAGTTATTATACTATTATTATCAATTAGCTCAATTTTTATTTTATTTTTATGTTTTTCCCATCCTTGTAAAGGATCTTCACTATATAATAATTGTAAATTATCTTGGATTATTTTTACTTTATCTATAGAGAATATAATTAATTCTATCTTAGGGTCTTCTTCTTTCATATTTTCTAATTTTTGTGTAATTTTTTCACTTCCTTTTATCCATTCTTTTGGTTTTCGTTTTTTGTTATTCACTCTTTTTGCTCCTATTTTTTGTTTACACGGTGTTGTGAACCACCAGTGTGTTTTTGTTATTATATATGGGTACAATTTTTCTGAAAATGGCATCCCTAATAGCATATCTTTTATAGTTAATTCAAAGTTATATATTTCTTCTATAGTTAATATTTTATCCCATATTTGTACTTTTATATTTTTTGCCCTATATCTGATCATGTTTCCTTCATTATTAAATCCTGTTACCACTATCGCTGTTTTGAATTTTTTCCACTTATCTTATGGTAAACAATTGTATTTACATATATTAGCTTCTGCTACCGTATCTATCATTGGTATATAATATTTGTTGTAATATCCCTCTATTATTATCTTTGCAAGTATATATATTTTCATATTTTTATCATACTAAAGTCCTTTTTATTATTACTCTTTTATTTTCATAATTTATTATTAACTGTTTGTCTTCTAGATTATATGGTTTTACTTGTTTTAGCCATTTTATTCCTAAAGTGATATTTTCATCTCCTTGATATATTTTAAATTTTATTACTATTGGTACGCCTCCAATGATTATTTCCTTTTCTGTAGTTCATTCGGTATACATTAATGCTTTTGGTAGTTCCAGGCATAATTGTTCAGTAGTTATTATTTCATCTTCCGTTACTAATTCTGTTGTAATATAGTTTTCTTTTAGTCCTGTATTTATTAATATTATATATTTTCGTTGATCCATTATTCCCTTATGTAGTAATGATGTGGTTTTATTTCTTCTTCTATTGATTTTTGTGGGGTTTTATCTATTTTTCTTGAGGTACTTATTTTTGATGATGTTTGGGGTATCTCATTATTTCTTCTTTTTGATGTACTTAGTTTTTCTTTTACTATTTTCAAATCTTCTTTTATATCAATTTCATTATAACTATAATCATTATTATCTATGACTGTAACTATCCTTTAAAAAGTATTTTCTATTTTTATTTTATTTATTTTATTTTTTGCTGTTATTTTATGTTTTGTTGTTAAAACATATAAGTTTTTACATCTAGCTATAAATATTTTACTTCCCAGGGCTAGTTCTATTCCTGACATTTTCCAATATAATACTAATGATTTATCTATATTTCTGTCATTTATTGCTATTGAGTAGTTAACACTTATTATAAATTTAAATTTTTGGTATATAAGGTTACCTTTTACTGCACTTATTATGTTTTTTTCTATGGGTTGTATAATTCTATCATCCGCTAAGTATATTTCTATGGGTATATCTATTCCTTCTCTAAAACATGCTTTTATTAGTATTTCTTTTTCTCCTAAATGTACATATTTAATTGGATTTTTAGCCTTAATATCTTGTATTTCTTTATTTATTATTCGTTTGTTTATTATTGATATTTTAGCCTTTCCTTTGGTATATTTGCAATCTATGATATGTTCTTTTTGACTTACTACATAATATTCTTCTTTTTGGCGTTTAAACCAGTTTCTTATTGTTGGTATTTTGAATATTTTTTCTATGCTTATGTCTAATTCTTTTTCTTTTATTTGTTCAAATATATTATTATCAAATATTATATTTTGTTCTAAAGATTCTTTATCTTGATGATTTTCTTTAGTTATTATTTGTATGTCTGTTTCAGTCATATATATAGTATTCATTATATGATTCTGTTACTGAATTATTTTCTATTTCATTTTCCGATAATTCATATATAATATCATTGCTTTCTAATTCATAATCTATGTATTCTATCTGCGTATATTTTTCATCGTCTATTATTATTTCTGATATTTGTTTTTTCTTTGGATTTTTAGGTAATTTATAATTTCTAGCTATATGTCCTAATTTTCCACAATTATAACAAGTACATTCCGTTAGTTTTCTTTTTGGTCTATATGGTCTTTTTGTTTTATAGTTCTTTACATAGTATCTTCTTCTTGGTTTTTATATTTATATTTCGATCTATATATTTTGTTATATCTCTTTTTATAGTATTTGTCCGTACACCCAAATTGGGGTGCCATTTTATTTGTGCAACATGCTAGGTTTTTTATTAGTATTTTTTTCCATTTTTATTCCTTCTCTATATTTATCACATAGTTCTATAAACCATCGTTGTAAGAATTTTATTCTAGCTGCTGAGGTATCTCTTAATTCTGCTTCATTCCAACTATTTATTAATTTTGAATTAAAAGGTTCCGATAATTTTGTAAAATATAATTTTCTTATTTCTTTACTTTCGTCTATGCTATATGTTCCTTTATAATAGTATTCTCTAAATGCACATGTATATTCATCTATATAACACATGTTACATATTGCTAATTTTGTCATTAGATTCCTGTTTATGATTTTTTCTTTATTTTGTTCTTCTACTTCTGTTGTCATACTACTAAATTCGTTTCTTATAGCTATTTCGTATTTATATAATATTTCCATAGTTGTAGTAGCTATTCCGCCATCAAATTTTTTATTACTTCTTAGAGTTTGTAAACTTTCATCTGATAAATTTTGTAGCCATAATTTTACTGTTCCTATAAGTGTTATTTCTATATATCCTGGTGTTTCTGTAATTACTATTTTATTATGTATTAATTGTTTTGATATATTTCCCATCCATAATTGGATTGTTTTATTTATATCTGCTACACAGTCCAAATCTAAAAAACTATGTTGTTTAGTTATTGGTTTAGGCGTCCATTTTTTATTTAATCTTTTATCCCATATAGTTTTTTTTCTATCATATTGTCCATAGTTTTCATTACAATATTTTGGATTTAAATTTTTTGGGTTTTTTTACTCATGATGTGCTAGGTTTTTCATCCATGTCTACACCTTGTATTTACTTCTAAATTCTTTGTATTATATATGTTTGTTAAAAGTTCCATATATGTTTCGCTTGTTTCAGAATGTTGTTCATCTAGATCATCATTATTTATTTCATAAATTCTTATTTCAGGTAGATTATCTTGGTTATTTACTTCTTTTTCTTCTAATTCATCTTCTAATTGCAATTTTTCTTTAAATTTTATTATCTCATTTGCTAATTTTGTTTTTTGTTCTTTTTCTTTTTGTTTATTTCATACATTTCTTTTAACATTGCCAGCTCTTTTTTTAGTTCTATTATTTTAGTACTTTTTACTTCTTCTAATTGTTGTACTTCCTTTTTTTCTTGTTGTTTTATTTTTTCAATTTTCGTTTTTCTATCTATTTCTGCATTTTCATTTGTTATTCTTATCATAGCAGTTAAACTATCTTCTAGTTTTTACCCTTTTTTTTTCTAACATTAAACTTATATTGTCACCTATTTTTTTGTATCTTCTTCCTAGATTAGAAAATATTATCTTTATTTTTAATCCGTCATAGTTTTCGTATGTTTTTTCATCTATTGCATATTATTCTTTATTCATTTATAAATTATGTTGTAGTTTATATTCTAAGTTATTTATTTGTATTTCTAGATATAAAATAGTCTTTTTTTATGCTATTATAGATTGTGACAAGTTCCTGCAAATATATTTTTGTCAAGTCTGTCTTGCTTGTGTCTTAATTCTTGCCTTGTTGCTGTAATTATTTCAGTAAGTTTTTGTCTATTTTCGTTATTCTCGTTATTCATTGTGTTTTGAAATATTGAATATATTTATATTCTATTTTAGATATATTATCTATTAATTGATCTAATTTTTCGTTATCAGTTTTTGTGATATTGAGTTGTTTATATTTCGGATATAATTTGCTTAATTTTCTTCTTATTTTTCTTAATTTTCTACTAGTATGTTTCTTCCTTTGTTTCTTATATCCATAGTTCTGATACCATTTTTTTATTTTTGTTTTATGTTTTTCCCATCCTTGTAAAGGATCTTCACTATATAATAATTCTAACTTATCTTGAATTAGTTTTACTTTATCTATAGAGAATATAATTAATTCTATTTTAGGGTCTTCTTCTTTCATATTTTCTAATTTTTGTGTAATTTTTTCACTTCCTTTTATCCATTCTGACATTCCACTTATTTCTTCTCCATCATACCATTGTTGGTTTAATATATCTTCTGATTCGTTATTATTAAATATTTTTTTCCATATGATTCTTCTTAATTCAATTATTTTTGTATCTTTAAGTATATATAAGATTAAAGTTTCATAGTTTTTTATAATTTCATCATGAACGTATGTAGTCATGTTCTTTATCATGCATGCTTTTTATTTCAAATTATTCCTTCCTATTATATTCATAATTGATTAAATTCATATTAGATCATTATGAACTAGATTATCTGTTTATCATGTTCTCTTGTCACTACTAACATCGTACTTTAGCGGGTACTTCCTTCTTATCAGCGCCTCAACCTTGTTTACTCCCCTAAACAACTTTCCTCGCCTATCGGTCAATATTAGGATGACATAGTATAAAAATTTTCTCCCTGTTTTCAGTGTGCTAATAAACTAGAAATCATGATTCAAATAATTCTAATACATAATAACTAACATAAATTTATTCAATCATATATATGATATTCAGGAATATATGAAATTAGTTCTGCATATTTTTTGAACAATATACCTTTGCCTCTTGCTTATCCATGATATCTGGAGATTGTTCCATTATCTATTTAGGTATTTAAATATTTAAGAGAGTGTTTTTTTAAGAAAGGTGTGTTTATTCCAAGTCTGTCCATTTTATTACATATACATTCCTTTATATAGAAAGGAATTAGTGCACGTACTACACTACACACTTAATTCTCCTCCCCCACTACTTTTATACTTGTCTTCTTAATGGTACACTCCACCTACTACACTTGCCCACTTTACACTTGTCTACTTCTTACACTTACCACTTTACACTTGTCTACTTACTACACTTTACAATAATTTATACAATTACTACACTTTACAATAATTTACACAATAAGTAAAAAAACTTTGACTTTACTTTATCTTTTCACTATTTACTTTAAGACTTTCATGACTATATGTCTTCTTCCTTATATCTTTATCTACGACTTCCTTGGTACATTTTTCTTCATCTTTTTATTTTTGTCTTTTCTTCTTATCTTCTTCCGTCTCTATCTCATTTAATCATTCCAGCTGGACATCGGGGATTACATTATCTTCTCCATTGCATTTTGAACATATGTGATCTGGATATTTGTGTCCAATAAATTTACAATATCTAGTTAATAACTCTGCTGAAATAAATCCTGTCTTTAGTGCTCGTGTTGTAGGCCGTTCTTCTGGTTTAAGTAATGATAAAATCCATCTCTCGACTTCATCCATATCTGCTTTTCTTAGCTCTCTTGAATTGAAATAAATCATTAACTGATCTCTAGAATAATAACTCCATATAGCATTTCCATTTAAATAATTGTTAGCTAATTCTTGGATGATAATTGATATACCAATTATTCTCTTATTAGCATAAAAATTGGGTATATCTATTTTTTGTATCTCTGATTGCTGTCCGATATCTTCTGGTATTATCATATCTTTTGTCAAACCTATCTTTACAACTTGGATTGGAGGTTTTATTTCTTCATATAGTATCTCTGCTGGTGCTGTATAGAATTTTATATAAAATAAGTTTCCTTTGGTTACTCTTTTGTATGTGATAAATGCCTTATGTAATTCTGGCATTCCACTTATTTCTTTTCCATCGTAGGTATATACTGTATTCAATAATCCATAATTGTAACATGTTTTGACTAAATTTGCATTAGTTTTTGGTTGTGCAATTAATTTATTATAACCTTATAATTTTTGGGTTAGGTAATCTTGGTTTGGTTCTTTGGTTATAGTGGACCTTGGGTTAAGGTTAAGGTAAGTTTGGATTTTATATATATTTTCTATATAGGTACGTGTGATATGGTTATATGTTTTCTTGTCATGATGTAGGCTATCTGCATATGTAGAGGTTTGTGGTTCTGTGATCAAAAGGTTTTTTGATATTTTTGGGGTAAATGGTTTTTCAAATAACTTGTTCAAATTTATATTCTTGTGATGTCTTTCACTAACTTGCCTGTTTGTACCTGCAGTTGTAATTGAACAAATGTTATGGGTTTTTGGGAGTTTTCCAACGTCTCCTTCTATCTCTGGAATTTTTTCGTCTTCTAATCGACGTAGCTTCGCATTTTTATAGTATGCTGCTGACTTGTATTAGTTTTAGACTTTAGTTTTTGTATCTCATTGTTCATACTATCCACTTTGGTACAAAGTGTAGTAATGACTTTGAGTATATCTTCAATTGTATTTTCTTTCTCAGTCTGAGTAGCTTTAGCTTGATAAGTAATTTGCAATAACATTCTTATCAGTTTTTATAACCTCAATAGTAAATGTAAAATTTAATATATTTAATACCAATCTCCTTATTTCTCTTGTCGTTACTGAATCTTGTATTTTTCTTGTTAGCCACCATTTTACTTGTGTGTTATCTGTCCTTATATAATAAATTTGTTATATACAATATATGGTTCAAATGACAATAAACATTTATATACTGAATATAATTCTTTCCTATTTATTTCCCATTTTATCTCCGTATTAGTAAATGTTCCTGAATAATATCTGCAATAATGTTCTATTTTTTCTTCATTATACCTGTATTTTAAGATTCCTCCATAACTTTTTTCACTGGCGTCTGATTCTACAATATAAGTAAATTTTTTATTTTCATCCGAAAAATATAGTTTAGGTAGGTTCTTAAATAATAATTTTATTTTTTGTATTTTTGTTTGGTCTTTCATATCAAACTGGTATTCTACATCTTTCTTTAATTTTTGTTGTAATGGTTTTAAATTCTTTGCTAATTTTGGTATGTATTATCTTACTTGGTTTACTAGTCCTAGAAATGATTGTAATTTCTTTTTCGTATCTAGCTGTTCATTTGAGTTAATTATTTTTTATACTATATGCGTTTGCATTTTTATTCCATTTTTATCTATTTGTATTTCTAGGAATTGTAATGACCCTCCAGGTCATTTTTTT
>NC_064285.1:41645624-41704907 GCF_019186545.1 Solanum stenotomum | reverse complement strand
TTGCAAAAGAATAGCCACATTCAACTCACGAGGGGTGGGAAAAATGTGCAAAAAATTTTAAAAAATTTGGAAGGGTCAAAATCATTTGCAATTAAAAGTAAGTGGAGCCATGAGCTTAAACATCCATAAAAGCAGTGTAAAAACAATTTTAAATAGAACAGACCAAATGTACACCAAACAAAAGTATTCGAAACAAGCAACAAGCAAATCAAGGTGGGCCTCACCCCACCACAAATAAGAGCGTTTGTCCTCAAATGCAAATAATGATAGTATCCAAAGTTGAAGAAAGATAAAGCATAGAAATAGGTAAAAAAAAAAGGGTCCTGTCTATGCAGTCTCTCTATCTGCCAGGGAATCAGTCCTCGATACATCTCCCTGAAGTGAAACAATGGTCCCCTGAGTATTGTTGTTTTGGTTCTCATTGTTTGCCTTTGCCTCATCAACAAGATTAGTTGCAATCATTTGGTCTATCTCATGAGCTGCTTCAAAGGCTCGCATTGCATTAACTAAACTCCGAGCCCCTGGAGGCACATTAGGGTAGATGGGAATTCGTCTCTTTACCCTGGCTTCCATGGTATATTTCCTTTGTCTGGCTAGCTCTGCTTTCTTTTCAACTTTCTTAAACTCTCGTGCTCTTATGTGCTTGAGTGGATCATTCCTCCCTGTGACTTTTGGTCTAGCCATCACTGCAAAGACTTCGAGGATAAGTTAGATATCAATTCAAACCGGAGAAAAAAGGTGTTTCTGGGTGTGGAATCGCTTAGCCAAGCTAGTTGGCAAAGTACTTATCCTGTTAGGCCAATGGTTGAAAGTGTTGTACAATTGATACAATGGCTCAGACAAAGGGCGATCAAATGATCTTTCAGCAAGTCGCCGAGTGCATTGTGCGAATTAAACTGGCTGCCGAAAGTCACAGATCAATAAATATATAGAGTATTCAGTTAAAGGCGAAATGGGGACGTTAGGTGAACTGCCGAGCAGTTCGGCAGATTTTGCTCATCTCGCCGATTGGCTCAACATGTCTATTTTCAACCTAGCCTTTCGACTCGCAACCCCAGATAATGCAACATGAACTTATATAACTCAATTTCAATGACGACCCGTAGAAACTTCTATTCCCACCGCGTAACAATTCAGCTCAAAGCATAGCTAAGTGGGAGTCCTTCAAATCATGCAAAAAATACCAAATCATAATCGATAATAAATGCAATTCCAGAAGCTTAGAGACTCAATAGAGATTTTATACTATCAATCATTATGTAAATGAGTACAAATTTTGATAAAATAACTGAGGGGTTCGATTACCAACCTTTGATGCCGAATAAGATAGTACTGACTTGCTAGGCAGCAATATGATCCTAATCCAAGCACAATTCTACACTGAAAATACTTTAAAAATGTGAGAAATATAACCACTAAAGTGCGAGTGTGATTTTGTGAAAAGGGACAAAGTGAATGAAATGGAACTTTTAAACCCGTGGCTTGTGATCGTCCAGTTTGTTCATTCGGCGATGTTAGTCAATCTCGCTCCATCACTTGGCGAAACACCAAATATCTAATTTCCTTGCCGAATATAATAGAGTTTTCATTTCGTGTGAGCAGTGCATCGACAATCTTTATCGAGATCGCCAATTGGATTGGCGATGCGCCGACAAAATTTATACTCCGTCGAGTTTTACAGAGATGTATAGCGTCAAATAGTGGGAATGATAGGGCACGCCGTACTTGTCGGCGATCTGCCAAACTGAACTGTTGCTCGGCTCCATACATCTTTTCAAGCACTTTTCTTACTCAATCTGTACAATACGCACACTATTATTTCAACAAGATAACAAAAAATGATTTTGGGTTGCCTCCCAAACAACGTCTTAGTTAACGTCGCGGCACGACACAAGTTAACCTTCAGACATCACTCTTGGGGTTAGCCATAGTATCACTAGAAAAACCCCCTTGTTGTCTCGGATTGAGATGAGACGAGATATGACCCATTTGGGTCTCTAACTGTTTGATTGAAAATGAATGAGAGGTGACAGTCTAGTTGAGGGTAGACACGTCTTCTTTCATACCTTTTAGCATTTTGTTTGACCCTTCAACTTTGTTTAGGATACATGAGAGCATATCCTCAGACCTACCACTTTCCGAATCCTTGGGCTTCTGACGCTCGTGGGGAGGCACATATCTATCCTTCTCCCCATCCTTTTAACTTGGATTACGGTCCCTCCATTCACGATCTCGATCCTTCCATCCTTCGTCTCTAACCCATCCTTGATTACCACCCTGCCTTGGGTAATTTGAACGATAGCCCTCGCCCTGGTTAACTCAAAAATTCACTTCGTCGTGATACATGGCTTCAAACTTCATCTCCTCAGGACTCGCACCCCAACTCCCACAACATTGACACCATGGGTACCTGCCCCCATGACATTTTTGGATAAAATGTCAAGCTGCGTCATGATCTTGGCCATGTTTTGGTCTCTCTCATTATCTTTCTCAACCTGTTCCTTGGATAGCTGAAATGTGACCGGTGAGACCTGGTCTTCGCGGGTGTACAACCTCCTCTTGATTGTTGTCATTCCATCGAGAAGTTGAGCTGCTACTGCATATGGTTGCTACATTAATCCTCCGGGCGGGAGTTGGTCAGCTACACCTTTTTTTACCGAGTCTAGACTCTGGTAAAAGTATTGAAGGAGTACATTATCAGGTAGACCATGGGTTGGGCATTGTAGCACCAGTTTTTTAAATCGGAGCCAAGTTTCGTGCAGAGGCTCTCCATTCAAATGCTTAAAGCTTTGGATGATATCCCGAATAGTCATCATCTTCGAGGGAGGGAAAAATCGCACATTAAATGCATTTACCAACTCCTCCCAAGAAGTGATCGAGTTACGTGGCAACTCAGCTGGCCACTTGCACGCCTCCTCCATCAATGAGAAAGGGAATAACCTTAATTTAACCGACTCTTGCGAGATGTTTTTGAACGAGAATGGTCCACACACATCTACGAAATTTCAAAGAAGCTCATGTGGGTCCTCATGTGCTAATCCACTGAAAAGTTCCTTTAGTTGCAAGAGTTGCAACATGGTGCTTGTAATGTGGAACACCGCATTTCCCTCTGTTGGAGGTAGACGGATGGCTCCAACACCTCCAATGAGATGTAGATCATTGATGTTGGGCTCTTGGACATCGTTGAGGTTGCCGATGTCATCCTGATGGTCCACCTAGCTCCCGTTACTACCGTTAACACTCATGCTTTCTGAAATGCTTACACAATCAGCAAAACAAAATTAAAAATTAAGTTAGTAAATTACAACTACGAAGAACAAAAATTCTACTAATCTAAAAATTCTCAAATAACACCACTCCCCGGCAGCGACACTATTTTGATGCTTATTGTGACCAACGACACTAACCTACGGTTCGAGTGTCTACGATCGTCGATAGTATAGTAACCCAACTAAAGGTTTGGGTCGTGTCCCAATGGAGTTGTTTTGAGAATTGATAGAAAAATAAAATTTAGCTCTAACTAGTCGTAGCTAAAGACATTAACGATTAAAAACATAGTAAATTAAAGGGGGCAACACAGAAGTGTCAAATATCGATTGGGGGTTTTGTCACAAGTAGTAAAAATAGCAAACATTAACAAGAAAATCAAGTATGGGAAATGTTCTTGGGGTGTGACCGCAATACAAGTTGAGATAAATCGTTGGGTACATGCTTTTAATATGAAATTTGCAAGATAATAGTGACTAGGCTATGCTTTAGATGAAAATAAGTTCCCTCTCGGGCAACTTACCCCGTTTCAAATGGGTCCTCTTGGACACCCATTTGGCACATGAAGACCAGCCTATGCCTTACCTGACTCACTCACTCTCTCGAGCTGAGTGTTAGGATATGGGACTAGGGCTCACCTTCTTGGGATGAACCTCATGTCGACCCACTCCTTAGGCCATCAGTCTAGTGGTTTTGGTTTCGCGACCTCCCTCTTGATCAAGCCAAAAACACATGGGTGGTTTTGTATTTGCAACTACAAACCCATTAAAATAAACCACTATCTCTAGGTGAAATCACCATTAAAATACATCTAACCTATCAGCAAGCAAGACCCAATAACAATATCAACACATATTTGCTAAATCATACCCCAAGAATTGGGGTTTTAGCCACACATCAAGAAATAACAAAATACATCTAAAATGTTACTAAAATCAAATGGGTATAAGAAATTAAACCTTGATTTAAGCAAAGGAAGAAGAATGGAGAAGACCCACTTCCAACTTGGGGAAGATGAAATCCTTCTCTCTTCAAGTCTCCCATAAAACCCTCTCCAAACTTGAGAGAAATTATCTCCAAAAAGTACTACTCTCTTGTGAAAAGTATAATAATGGTTTGGAACTTGTAAAAATTAATAAGAAGTTTAGTATTTATAGCCATCAGAAATTAGTGTTGGCGGATAGTTTGGCGAGGTTAGTTGAGTTTTCGAATGACTCGGTGACTCACCCTTCTTCTGTCTCATCACCTTTTAGTCCTTGCCTTCATCATCTTCAGCGAATCACCAAAGGTGCTTGGCGATGCTCAGGCTTCAGTTTCTTCGTTCTTTTAAGTCTTTTTGTTCCTTTTTGTGCTTAAGTGTCCATGCTTTCACTAAAACTTCAAATACCTGAAACTTAAGAGTTTTCATCAGATATTAAGAAAAAATAAACATTTGAGGACACTATTTCTATCAAAATAAATCCCTAAATGAATCCAATTTGTGGACTCATCAGCGGATCGCCGAGTTGATGGGCAATCTCGACTAATGACACCGAATGATCCGCTGCAGCACAGATTTCTGAAAACTATAAATACTCGTTGAGAGTTGAAGCTTAACATTAGATTTTTAATATATAATTTTTAACATAGATTTTTGAGTTCTAAGTTTGGAGAGGGTTTTGAAGAAATTGAAGATTCAAAGGGTTTCAACTCCAACAATTTGGGTTTGGGTCTCTTGGATTCTTCACTCTTGGCTTGTTTTGAGACTAAAATCTTCATACCCATTTGAATGCAAACTCATTTTGGCATAAATTTCTCTCTCTTTTACATGTCTAGCTAAAATCTCAATTCTTAGGGTGTGATTATGTGAATATGGGTTAGATTAATTATTGGGTCTTGCTTGCTGATAGTTTATTTGTTATTTAGATGTGATTTCATTTAGTAGTTGTGTTGGAACTTAATGAAATTGTAGTTCAAATTTGATTTCACCTTTGTGTTTTCGGCTTGCTCGAGAGAGATGTCGTAAAACTAACACTACTAAATTGATGGCCGCTGGCAGTGGGTCGACATGAGGTTTAACTCGAGAGAGTGAACCCTAGTCCTTCTCCCACACACTCAGCTCGAGAGAGTGAGTGGGCTAAGGAAGAGGCTGTTCTTCATGCGACAAGTGGGTTTCCGAGAGGAACCCATTTGATTCTGGGTAAGTTGTTCGAGAGAAAGCTTACCCCCACTATAGTCTAGCCTAGTCACAAATATTCAACGAAATTACTATCAAAAGCATGTAACCAACGATCTAGTCTATCCCGTATTCCTATCACATCCCAAGAATCCCTTCTCCGTGAGTAGTATCCTTTGCATTTTTGCTATTTTTGCTTACTTGTCACAAACCCCCATTGATAATTGACGCTTGCGTCACCCCTTAGATTTAACATATTTATATTCGATAATGTTTTTAGCTATGACTAATTAGAACTAAATTTTATTTTCTATTAATTCTCAAGCCCACTCCCTTGGGACTCGACCCCAACCCTTGGTTGGGTTACTATACTATTGTACGATCGTAGATACTTGCATTGGAAGTTGTGTCTTGATTACGCAAACATCAAGAACAGTTTGCCTCATCGTAGCTGCACATTCATTTTGTTCAATTAATAACACTATTCAAGTTATCGGTTTTGACCACAATCGACCCTAAAATTTGAACAAGAACAACCATAATAACACACACAAGAGGTGGCAAAAATTTAAACTTGGTTCAAAACCATTTCAACGCGATTTTCAGATTAAAACAATGACACAATTTATAAATATCTAGAATCCAACAACCAAGATATATATAAACCAATAAGCTCAATATTCACAAAAACACCATCAAAATCAAACCAATATTCACAAAACAACCCTCTAAAGGTAGATATGGAAATACCACACCCCACTAAAAAAATACGCAGTTGTCCTCAAATGCAACTAAAAATAGAAACAGTCTAAAAGAGAACATAAAAGAGGAAAAGAGAATCATCCTGCCAAGCTAGTCTTGGGGTGAAGTCTGCATATCCAAAACTGCCTCTGTCTGGGAATTAGTGCCTAGTATCTCAGCATACTTGGCTTCACTGGAGCCCAATATGGGAACATCCCTCAAAGAGGGTTGTACATCTGTATGCACCATGGCTCCCTTTAGGTATGCCAAATTATCATAGACAGCCGCATCAGTCACACCTAGCTGTTCCTTATCTGTCTTAGCCTCGGACTCAGCAACAACATCATCAGCTCTAACCTCATCTCTGGTTGTAGCCGGAGGCACCTCAGAACAAGCTGGAATATCTACACTAGGCATGTCGAGAATCCCATGGTAAAAAATAGTGAAGCAAAATTAGTGGACTTCAGGTGGTCCACATCTGTTCTCAACCCAGTAATGTCAGCCTTCAAGGTCTTCACAATATCAGTGGCTCCCTGGACCTTCTCACACTCCTCCACTCTCACAGTTAGGGCATCCAAACCCAACTTGTGGTCCCTCATCTCAGCCCTAAGTGGGGCCCAGGCAACAACTATCGCCCTCTCTATCATCCAGGCATAGCATCCTATACCCGGGAGGCACGCACATCAGCAGATTGGGCTAAATGGCCCATTTTGTAAAGAATGGCCTGGGTGATAGGGGTCGGGAGGTAGAAGCAACAATAAAAGATCTAGGGGGAGGGGGTGCATCATATGTAGTCAGAATCTCAGAAGAGAAAGGTACATGTGTACCTGAGGGACGTATTCACCGGTGTTTCCCTCCTCCTGTTAGCCTCATCTCATTGATACTCGGCCTCAATACACCAGATGACGTAGAGGAGGTAGGTGTCACCTCCAAATCTGTCTTCTTAACTCTAGGAACATGGGCCCATCTGCATAACTCGGTGATCAACACCGGGAATGGGAGCAAAGTCTATCTCTACTTGGATCTCATGGCCATCTACTGCTCAATAAGTAGCCCCAGATTTAGCTTATGGTGAGAAATGATATGCCCTAAACATGCCGCTATCGGGTGTCTGAGGATGGATTCATTTTGAGATGGCATGATGGTGTTGCTGATGAACCTGAACCAGTATGTGGCAGCAATATTCAAGTCCTTTTTCTCTATCGATGCACCAACCTCTATCCACCTCGGGGTGGCATCAAATATAAGGGGTTCCAGCAAACCCTTCAGGTCCTCCAAGGTCTTCTTCTGGATCAGATCAATGTATTGGTGCATGATATCATAAGTGCACCCCAAAATATCATTGATGTAGTCACAACAACATTTAACCTTCTTGCCGCAAACAATCACAAGATCAACCGGCCTGAACATGCTAGCCTTCTTCTTCCCCTAAGGGACCAGCTCACCATAGTCCGAATATAGTTCCAAACCCAATTGTGAATGTAGGGGCCCCGGGGTTTGGTGAAGATCTCGAACTTGTGGAATTTGATAGTGTTCCTGTAACACTTGGCAAATTAGTAGGCAAAACTATAGCTTAACATGAAGGTTAGAATCTTAGATGTAACTCCCCGTACTTAAAAATAAAAGGGTTTAGTGTTAGAACGTCAAAATATGACCCCCTAAGGACCCATGGGTCCTTGAGGAGGACCTTGGAAACTGCCCAAAGGCAGTGGACCACGGATGGACCCACGCCTCGTGGGTCAGCCCATACCTTGTGGGTGAGGAGCCATAGGTCAAACCCTGAAATCAGGCTCTCTGAACCCAATCCACGCTTCACCAGCACAGGCCGTTGGTCGAACTATGGTCCACCAGTGAGGGTCATGGGTGGTGGCTTGGGGACTATTTTGAGAAGTTAGTTTATGTAACACCCCAGAAACTAGTAGGCTAAACTAGAGCTTAACGTGAGGGTAAGAGTCGTAAATGTAACTCCCTGTACTTAAAAAATAAAGGGGTTTCATGTTAGAACATCAAGGTACGACCCCCAAGGAAAAACCACGGGTCCTTGAGGAGGGCCCCTAGTCTCTGCCTAGGCACTGACCAATGGAGGGAACCCATGCCTCGTGGGTAAAAGGGCCGTAGCTCAAGACCCTGAGACCAGTTCTCTAAACCCAGACCATGGTTCACCAGCACGGGCCATGGGTCCAACCATGGTTCGTCAGTGGTGGGTCGTGGGTGAGGCTTGTAAACTTCTTTTTGGCAGTTAAGTTTAAGGGTGTTTTTGGGTTTTCCGATTTTTATTAACATTAAATGACATCGTTTTATTCTAAATTATACTAACTATATAATGATTTTAGACCCCTAAATTAAGTTACTTTCATCATTGTTCCAAAATCCTAAATCAAAATCAATTTTCCCTAAATATTCTCTCTCTAGAACTTCAAGGAAGAAGAAGAAGGAAGTTGGAGCTAGGGTTCGAGGAGAAAGGTTTTCTTCTCAAATTCATTGGATTTCATTGCTAAGGTATGGTAGCTATTAATCCATGGATAGAATTAATCCATGGTGCCCCTTCAAAAGCCCAATTTCAAAGATAGAATCCAAAAGCTAGGGTTTGACTCCAAGTCATAGATTTCTTTTAAAAAAATGACTCTAATGTTTCAAGTACTTTATATTATCATTGAATTGAGATTTATTATGGGTTTTATGTTGAAATCCCCATATTCCCAATTTATGATCTTGATGTGGATGAATAGATGAAAGATGAATATTATGCGATTATGCTTGTAGTAATTGAGCTATTTGAATTATGTTATTAACCATGTCTAATTTATTAATTCTAGATGTGTTGATGGAATATGATTTTTTATCCTTGAAGGGCAAAGTATGAAAATTATGCGTGATTGTGAAAATTATGTATATGCTTTAAGAACACTTTGAGAGTAAAGTGATTATGCTTATGATCTAGTTGTTGTGTTGTTGAGTTGTTGAAAGGTTATCCTCATATACACACTTATGTATGAATATGATATGATGTGAAGGGTTTTCTCACAATATGATGATTCTACGGTTGAAAGGCTATTCTCACCTATTGCATCTATGAGCTATAGTATGAATTATGTTGGATTGAGTGTCAAGACATTCTTCCATGAATATGAACTTAAGTCAAGACTTAATATGTAATCCGTGGGGATTAATGCTTAGCACCTAGTGGATATTAAATATGAGATGGAAGCTTGTACAATAGTTGAGTCTGGCTTCCCATTGAAAGCTTTTACACTAGTTGAGTCCAGCTTTCCAAATGGGTTCCTTCTACCTTAGTTGAGTTCGGGTTCCCAAAGTATGTATCTCATGAGATGGAAACCTTATAACTTAGTTGAGTCTGGGTTTCTAGTAGAAATTACCTTATCCCATAAACTATGTGCCCTAATATGTTATTTAGCTAGTGGATCCACCTAAGCTAAGAGTATGGAAACCTTAGGCAAGTAGGACAACCCCTTTTTGGTGTGGTAGACACATGATTCCATGTAAGCTCACATGATCTATGTCGGTTAAGGCTTATTCCCCACTATGATAGTATGAACTATACAATATGAATTATGAACTATTGTTACTCAAGAAGCTTTACTTAGTATGGGTGAGATTATGGGGTCTTATTCATTCATTGCACAAGTATGCTTTGAGGGTATTTATGACATATTCCTTTTATAGTATGATGATATATGTAATGAATATGCCTTTCTACTATCTTCAAAATGATGTTTTAACTTAGTAAATTGCATGCATTCAACTAAAATGTCCCCTTTTTTTGCATGTTTTCATGATTTTTATGCTTGACTATCGTACTTAGTTCAATTTTGTACTAACCCATGCTTTTCCTATATTTTCCCAAGTGTAGGGTTCGCTTCTCAAGGTGGTCATCATTGTGGCAAAAGCTTGGATTTGCTTATTCTCCTAGCTTGCTGGTGAGTCCTCATGATTCGAGGACGAATGTTACCTTTGTAGTTCTTTTCTTCTATTTCCTTTTCGGACTATGTTGTATGGGTTGTGGCCCAATTTGATTCAAGTATTGTAATAGATGGCTATGCTGAGACAAGCCTAGACGTGCGCTTTCCTTTATGAAAATTATAGACTTGAAATGCATTTTTAATCTTTATTGTTCTATGGTTATGTTATGATATGCTAAGTGGCTTACATGGTGCCTTTCGGGGTTCTATGTGCCTTTTTACACTTGGTATCAAAGCACGAGGTTTATAAAGATTCTAGGATGATGTCTCATAAGCCACATCTAGTAGAGTTTTGTTCATAAGTGTGAAACGTGCCACATTTATGAATGAGAGGCTATACGATGTTGAGGAAATTTCACTTCTTTCATTACTCTTAATTTCTGCAATAGAGTTTAACTATATAAAGTCCCTCTCCTAATCCTTCTCTTGTGTCTTCAAGATATGAATACATGAAGGGCTAATGCTAGAAGGATGGAAGATGAGAATATGAATCAAGGAGCTCTTCCTCAAGCTAATCAACCTCCGGTTGATCCTGTGGTTGAGAATGTGACCCATGCAGAGTTTAGGTATAGTATCCAAATGTTGTCTCAAGTAGTGACGGCTCATGCCAATAGATAAGATGTAGCTCCGCTAAATCCTAATGTGAATTCGGCTGCTTCTAGGGTTAGGGATTTTACTCGAATGAACCCTCCCAAATTTTATGGCTCCAAAGTGGAAGAGGATCCCCAAAGGTTTATGATGAGGTTTATAAAGTTCTTACTATTATGAGGTGTATTCAGAAGAGAAGGCACAATTATCCGTCTACCAACTAAAAGATGTTGCTCAAAAATTGTACGATCAGTGGAAGGGTTGAGGACCCATAGGAGCGAGCCCGGTAGGATGGGAATTGTTCAAATCAGAATTTCTTGATAAATTCTTTCCCTGAGAGTTGAGGGAAGCTAAGGTGGAAGAGTTCATTAACCTTCATCAAGGAATTATGAGCGTGAAAGAGTATGCCCTAAAATTCCCTCAATTGTCCAAGTATGCTCCAACTATAGTGGTGGATTCGAGGGATAAGATGAGTAAGTTTTTGACGAGTGTTTCCGACTTGGTTGAAAAAGAATGTTGCACGGCAATGCTCCATCATGACATGGATATGTCAAGGCTTATGGTGTATGCTCAACAAATTGAGGAGTAAAAACTCAAGGAAAAGAATAGAGAGGTGAAAAGAGCTAGAACCGGTGATGGGAACTTCTCCATTGCTAGGTCAAATGGACAAGGTCGACCAAGGTTTAGACAATGTTTTTCCAACCAAGGCTCATACAGTGCTCCAAGGGTCAACAAGGATAGGGTTTCCAACCCTAAACCTCAAGAAGGTAATAGTGGTTGTTCTTATATGGCTAGGCCTAATTGTGCAAAGTGTGGAAGAAAGCATGATGGTAAGTGCCTAGTTGGCACTGATGGGTGGTTTAGTTGTGGGAAGATTGGCCACAAGATGAGAGATTGTCCTATGCTCAAGGTTAAGAAAAGAGAAGATAAAAAAGTTCCTCCAAGCGGTTCAAACTCCAACAACCCAAAGAAAAATCGCTTTTATGCTCTTTAATCCTCAGGTGACAAAGAGAGCTCCCCAGATGTGGTGACCGGTAAAAGCTTTCATATTGATGTGTATGGCTTTTTAGATCCCAGTGCTACTTTATCCTTTGTGACACCTTATGTGGCCATGAAGTTTGATATACTCCCCGAAGTGTTATTAGAACCTTTTTCGGTCTCTACCTCGGTAGATGATTATGTGGTGGGTAGAAGGGTTTATAAAGTTGTCCTATTTGCTAGTCCCATAGAGTTACTTTGGTGGATTTGGTAGAGTTAGACATGTTAGACTTTGATGTGATGTTGGGTATGGATTGGTTGCATGCGTGTATTCCTCTATCAATTGTAGGACTCGAGTGGTTACATTCCAATTTTTAAATGAACCTATCTTAGAGTGGAAGGGGGGAAATTCTACGCCTAGAGGTCAACTTGTCTCTTGTCTTAAAGAGGAAGATGATCTCCAAAGGGTGTATTTACCATCTTGTTAGGGTGAGGGATGTAGATTCCGAAACCCCTTCTCTTGAGTCAGTTCTGGTAGTTAATGAGTTTTACAAAGATTTCCCTGATGATTTGTCCGGTATGCCTCCTGAGCGGGAAATAGATTTTGGTATTGACCTTTTACCAGATACACAACCTATCTTCATTCCTCCTTATAGAATGGCTTTGGTGGAGTTAAAAGAGTTAAAGGATCAATTAAAGGATTTGCTAGATAAGGGTTTTATCCGACCGAGTATCTTTCCATGGGATGCTCCCGTGTTGTTTGTTAGAAAGAAGGATGAGTCTCTTAGAATGTGCATTGATTATCGTCAATTGAATAAAGTTACCATCAAGAATAAGTATCCTCTCCCAAGGATAGATAATTTGTTTGACCAACTTCAAGGGGTTAGCTATTTCTTTAATATTGATCTTCGTTCGAATTATCAGCAATTGAGGGTGAAAGGGGTTGATATTCCAAAGATGACTTTTAGAACCCGGTATGGTCACTATGAGTTTGTGGTTATGTTATTTGGGTTGACTAATGCTCTGGTGGCATTTATGGACTTGATGAATAGAGTGTTTAGGCAATACCTAGACACATTTATGATCATGTTTATCGATGATATTTTGATCTACTCAAGGAGTGAAAATGAACATGTGGACCATTTGAGAATTGTGTTGCAAATTCTTAAGGACCAACAACTTTTTGCAAAGTTTAGCAAGTGTGAATCTTGGTTAAGGTCTGTAGCTTTCCTTGGTCATATTGTGTCAAGTGAGGGTATTGAGGTAGATCCTAAGAAGGCGGATGCGGTCAAGAGTTGGCCTAGACCTCTAAATCTTTCCGACATTAGAAGCTTTTTGGGTTTGGTCGGTTACAATAGAAGGTTTGTTGAGGGATTCTCCTACATTGCTTCTCCATTGACGACTTTGACTTAAAAGAAGGCTAAGTTTGTATGGTCGGAAGCTTGTGATAAAAGTTTCCAAGAATTGAAAGATAGACTTACTTCCGCTCCGGTGTTGACCTTACCAGATGGTACATATGGTGTTGTGGTGTATTGTGATGCCTCTAGAGTTGGGTTGGGATGTGCGCTCATGCAAAATGGTAAGGTGATTGCCTATGCTGCAAGGCAACTTAAAGTCCATGAGAAGAATCATCCTACCCATGATATTGAATTAGCGGCGGTTGTATTTGCCTTAAAGATATGGAGGCATTGTTTGTATGGGGTCCATGTGGATGTTTTCACCGATCACAAAAATCTTCAATATGTGTTTAGTCAAAAGGATTTGAATGTTCATCAACGAAGGTGGTTAGAATTATTGAAGGACTATGACATAAGTCCTTTATCACCCTGACAAAGCTAATGTGGTAGCGGATGTACTTAGTAGATTGTCTATGAGTAGTGTGGCTCATGTAGAGGATGAAAAGAAAGAATTGGTTTGTGATATGCATAGATTGGCTCGGCTAAGTGTTAAACAAGTGGGTTCCACTAAGGGTGGCGTCAGGGTTCATAATGGTTTCGGGTCGTCCTTTGTGATGGATGTGAAGTTTAAGAAAGATCTTGATCCTATGCTAGTTGAGTTGAAAGAGTCGGTACTTAAGAAGTCCGTTGAGGGTTTCTACCAAAGGGGAGTTGGGGTGCTTAGTTACCAGGTCAATTATGTATTCTGGATGTTGGTTGTTTGAGGGTACAAATTTTAGAGGAAGCTCATAGTTCTCGGTAATCTATTCATCCGGGAGCCACCAAGATGTACCGAGATCTACGGGAAGTCTATTTGTGAAATGGGATGAAGAAAGATATCGCGGGATTTGTGGCCAAATGTCCTAATAGTCAACAAGTTAATGTTGAGCCTCAAAGGCCGGGAGGCTTGTCCCAAGATAATAGTCTTCCCACTAGGAAGTGGGAACATATAAACATGGACTTTATTGTTGGTTTGCCTCGCACCCGGAGACAACATGATTCTATTTGGGTCATTATAGATCGGATGACAAAATCAGCCCACTTTATTCCCGTTAAGGTTTTGTTTTCTGCGGTTCTGACTATGCTAAGTGGTATATAAGGGAAATGGTGAAATTGCATGGAGTTCCTCTATCTATTATTTTAGATCGGGGTTCTCAACTTACTTTTCACTTTTGTAAGTCATTCCAAAAAGGTCTTGGCACTAAGGTTAAGCTTATCGCGACTTTTCTTCCCAAAAACTGATGGGCAAGCGGAGCGTACCATCCAAACATTGGAAGATATGTTAAGGGCACATGTAATAGACTTCAAGGGTAATTTGGATGACCACTTGCCATTAATAGAGTTGCCTACAATAATAGATGTCACTCAAGTATCGGTATGGCTCCCTTTGAAGCCTTGTATAGTAGGATATGTAGGTCTCCAGTTGGTTGGTTTGAGGTGGGGGAAGTTGCTTTGATAGGTCCCGAGCTAGTTTATGAAGCCATTGAGAAAGTTCGGCTTATTAGAGAGAGGTTGAAAATGGCTCAATGTAGATAAAATTCTTATGCCGATGTGAGAAGAAGGGATCTAGAATTTGAAGTTAATAATTGAGTCTATTTGAAAATCTCACTCATGAAGGGTGTGATGGGATTTGGCAAGAAAGGGAAACTTAGTTCCTAGTATGTAGGCCCATACCAAATTTTGAAACTTATTGGGCAGGTTGCCTATGAGTTGGATTTGCTAAATGAGTTGGCCCCAGTTCATCCGATATTTCATGTTTCTATGATTAAAAAGTGCATCGGAGATCCGTCATCCTTTATTCCCCTAGAATGGTTAGGGGTTGACGAAAGTATTTCATATGAGGAGGTTCTAGTTGAGATCCTAGACCGGAAAGTTAAGAGATTGAGAAACAATGAAATAGCTTCTGTGAAGGTTTTATGGAGAGATCACTTAGTTGAGGGTGCTACTTGGGAGGTCGAGGCCGATATGAAGTCCCAATATCCTCACCTCTTTCCCTCTACTCCTATTCAAGCTTGAGGTAAATAGTTCCTCTTGAGTTTTCTTGTTTTGTGAGTCATGTGTTATATTTGTTTTCCATGATTTTCTTATGCATGTTCTTGAGAAATTCATGTTTAGTAAAAAAATGAGTTTTCATGATTGATTTTCCTCATGTTGTTGTGCATTGAGTATGAGTTACCTATTTGACTTCAGGGGATAAATTGATGAACATGCTTTTCTTGAGTAAAGGGCCTAATGGTTTCATGAGATTGTGTTGGAGTTGATGTTTCCTCCTTGGAATTGTGCTTTATTTTGATGTTTCATACATGATGGGCTTCTAGTCTTAAGTCTTTACTTCTGTAAGGTGTCTAAATCATCATTAGAGGACGAATGTTCCCAAGGGGGAGATATTGTAACACTCCAAAAATTAGTAGGCTAAACTAGAGCTTAACGTGAGGGTTAGAGTATTGGATATAACTCTCCATACTTAAAAATAAAGGGGTTTCATGTTAGAACGTCAATGTACGACCCCCAAGGACCAACCATGGGTCCTTGAGGAGGACACTGGAAACTGCCCAAAGGCAGTGGACCACGGCAGGACCCACGCCTCATGGGTGAGGAGCCGTAGGTCAAGCCATGAAATCAGGCTCTCTAAACCCAACCCACGCTTCACCAGCATGGGCCGTGGGTCCAACCACGGTCCGTTAGTGAGGGTCATGGGTGGTGGCCTGGGGACTATTTTGAGAAGTTAGTTTAGGGGCACTTTGAGGTTTTACGATTTTAATTAATATTAACTGGTGTCGAGTTAGCCTAATTTAGAACACCTATATAAGTATTTTAAACCACTAAATTAAGTCATTCACCTAATTATTTTTAAAACCCAAAACTATTCCCAAAACTTCATCCTCTCTAAATATTCTCTCTCTCTAGAACTTCAAAGAAGAAGAAGAAGAAGGAAGTTGGAACTAGGGTTCAAGGAGCAAGGTTTTCTACTCAAATTCATTGGGTTTCATTGTCAAGGTATGGTATCTCTTCATCCATGGATAGAATTCATCAATGGATAGAATTCATCCATGGAGCCCCTTCAAAATCCCAATTTCAAAGATAGAAATCTCCCAAAAGCTAGGGTTTGATTCCAAAGTCATGAGTTCCTTTCAAAAATGATTATAATTCTTGAATTACTTTATATTATGATTGAATTGATTATTTATTATGGGTTTTATGTTGAAGTCCCAAAGAACTCATGAAATCCCCTTATTCCCAAATATGATCTTGTGAAGTGGGCTTGTTGATGAAAGAAAGATGTTATGAGATTATGCTTGTAGTAATTGGGTTACTTGAATTATTTTAATATCCATGTCTAATGTAGTGAATTCTAGACTTATTGATTCAATATGATCTTTGATCCTTGATGGGGAAAATCATGATATTATGCATGTTTATGAAGTCTTTGTATATAACAACACTTTGAGAGTGAAGTGTCTATGATTATGATCTAGTTGTTGTGTTGTTGAAAGGTTATTTTCATATACACATCTATGAATGAATATGATATGATGTGAAAAGTTTTCTCAGAACATGAAGATTCTAAGGTTGAAAGGCTTTCTCACCTATTGAATCTATATGTAGACGTGGACAGTGAAAGGCAATTGTCACGTATGATCTAATGAGCTATCTTAATGAATCAAGTTATGACTTAATATGTATTCCGTGGGAAGTAATGCTTAGCACCGAGTGAATATTAAATATGAGATGGATGCTTTTACACAAGTTGAGTCTGGCTTCCCAATGGGACCATTTACACTAGTTGAGTTCAGGTTCCCAAAGTATGTCTCATGAGATGGACACCTTATACCTTAGTTGAGTTCGGGTTTCCTATAGCAATCTCATTATCCCATAAAATATGTTACCCCCATAAGGATTTAGCTAGTGGATCCACCTAAGCTAAGAGTATGGTTGTACCTTAGGCAAGTAGGACAACTCTTTTCGGTGTGGGTAACATCGAGGGTCCATGTTATACCTCACATGGTCTCATGTCCGTTAAGGATTATTCCCAAAACATAAAGAATAAGAATATGAATTATGAACTATGGTTACTCAAGAAGCTTTACTTAGTATGGGTGAGATTTATGGGGTCTTATTCATGCATTGCACAAGTATGCTTTGAGGGTATTTATGAAGTGTTTCTCTTATGATATGATGATCCATGAATTGATTATGCTTATGACTTATGCTTTTCCACTATCTTCATAATGATGTTTTAACTTAGTAAATTGCATGCATTCAAATGAAATGTCTCTTTTAGCATGTTTTCAATGTTTTTATGCATGACTATCATACTTAGTGCCTTTTTGTGCTAATGCCTACTTTTCCTACATTTTCCCTAAGTGTAGGGTCCAGTTCTCAAGGTGGTCATCGTTGTGGCTAAAGCTTGGATTTGCTTATTCTCCTAGTTTGTTGGCGAGTCCTCATGATTCGAGGACGGATGTTATCTCATTGTAGTTCAGTTATTGTATTTCCTTTTTGGACTATGTTGTATGGGTTGTGTCCCTTTCTCATTCCGAATATTGTAATAGATGGCTATGTTGAGACTTAGAGTCTAGACTTCTTCTTTTCTTATATGAAAATTCTAGACTTGAAATGCGTTTTTACTCTTTATTGTTCTATTCTTATGTTATCATATGCTAAGTGGCTTACATGGAGCCTCTCGGGATTCTATGTGCCTTGTTAGATCTAGGGAGTACCCTAGGTCATGACAATTTCACACCTTTGGATACCTGTCCACCACACCATCTGTGGGCAATCTCTTCTCTTGTAGAATGTTCCTCAAAACCTCATCCTTTAGTCAGATGAGTGACTTGGGAGGAGGACCCTATACTAGTGGTGCTGGGGCCACTATTTACTCTGGACGAAGCACTGGAGCTGAAGCTGAAGGGGAAGGTGTTAGAGGCACTGGGATCTTAGACGGATCGTTCATTGACTTGGAGCGTAGCTCCACTTCTTAGGCCTGTAATAATTGGTCATCCTCAGGCTCGGAGATAGAAGCCTGAGAATCATATGAGTCCCCCTCACTGCCAAATATGGTGAGGTGAGTTTCGTAGACCCCCTCACTGTTAGAGCTAGCCTCCTCCGGTGTCTCAACCACAGGCGCCTTGCCCTTTTTTTTGCCTCCCATTGGAGGTAGTTTTGTGGCCTTTGCTCGGGATGCAGTTGCATCCTCATTTATAGTAATGCCCCATGCCCGCTTTCGTGGCGACATGTCTCTACCAACAATTTTGGGTCTATCTATTCCTGCGAAACAATGTAAAAACACTTAGAAAAATTCAAGAAAAACTTTAGAAAATAATTGCAGGAAGACTCGCCGAACCGGTTGGCGAGGCACCGAACAACTTTGTCGAGTGATGCTTATCGTGACCAACGACACTAACCTACGGTACGAGTGTCTATGATCATTGATAATATAGTAACCCAAGGTTGGGGCCGTGTCCCAAAGGAGTGGTTTTGAGAATTAATAGAAAAATAAAATTTAGTTCTAACTAGTCATAGCTAAAGACATTAACGAGTAAAAACATAGTAAATTAAGGGGGTGACACAAAAGTGTCAATTAACAAATGGGGGTTTCGTCACAAGTAAGCTAAAATCAGCAAAATCAACAGGAAATCTAAGAAATGAGAGGGGGATTCTCGGGATGTGACCGGAATACAGGTTAATCTAAGTTATTGAATACAAGCTTTCGATAGAAAATTTATAGAATAATAGTGACTAGGCTAATATTTATGTGGAAATAAGTTCTCTCTCGAGCAACTTACCCCGTTTCAAATGGGTTCCTCTCGAACACCCACTTGCTGCATGAAGGCCAGCCTACGCCTTACCCCACTCACACTTTCGAGCAGAGTGTTAGGATATGGGACTTGGGCTCACCCTCTCGGGCTGAACCTCATGTTGACCCACTCCTTAGGCCATCAGTCTAGCGGTCTTGGTTTCGCGACCTCTCTCTCGAGCAAGCCAAAAACACATGGGTGGTTTTGTATTTGCAACTAAAAACCCATTAAATTAAACCACAACCACTAGGTGAAATCACAGTTAAACTACAAATAAACTATTAGCAAGCAAGACCCAACAAATATCTTAACCCATATTCGCTAAATCACACCCTAAGAATTGGATTTTAAGCCACACATCAAGAGATATAAATTTATACCTAAATGAGTTTGTATTCAAATGGGTATGAAGATTTAAGTCTTGTTATTGGCTAAGAATGAAGAATCCAAGAGACCCAACTCCAAATCTTGAAGATGAAAACCCTATTCTTCTCCAAGTCTCCAAAACCCTCTCACTTAGAGCAAAAAGTACTATTCTATCTGGAAATTATAATAATTGTTCGACTCTCAAAATTAATTCTTCTAAAATTAATAAAGAGTTTAGTATTTATAGACTTTAGAAAATAGTGCTGGCGGATCGCTCGACGAGGTTAGTCGGAATCACCGATTAACTCAGCGATTCGCCGTTTGGTGTAGTTCATCGCCTTCTTGCACTAGCCTTCAGCATCGTCGTGCTCTGTGTCATTGGGTGACATAGTACTACTTCGTGGAACTATTCAGCGAAATGCCAATTGCTCCTTCATCGCCTTTTTGATCCTTCTCTTTCAGGGCTTCGCATACTGGAACAAAGGTAGGAGTGCGTCCCTTCGGCGTATCACCAAGGGTGCTTGACGATGCTCAGGCTTCAGCTTCTTCGTTCTTTTCAGCCTTTTTGTTGCTTTTTGCGCCTAAGTGTCCATGCTTCCACTGAAACTTCAAATACATGAAACTTAAAGTGTTTTTATCAGATATTTAGAATAAATAAGCATTTAAGGACACTATATTTATTTAAATAAAGCCCTAAATGAGTTCAATTTGTGGACTCATCAACACCCCCAACTTAAACTTTTGCTTGTCCTCAAGCAAACTCAATTTCAGCCGGTCAAAAAGGTGTCTCAAATAGTGCTACACAAGACTAAATCATGAAAATACACAACAAGACTCAAATTACTCATGCAAAGATCAATTGTGCACTCAAAGATTCAAATTGTGACACACCAATACCAAAGATTCTCATGCTCGCAATACTTGCTACTTGTGCAGGTTCAAGCTCAACAAAATGTATCTAAGTGCCCTCACATAAAGAATGATTCCATATTCACACACAGAGGTTAATTAATTCAAGATCAGGAATCAGATGCAACGCTCACACTCAAAAATAGGAACACAATGCATGTTTCCACCCATAGGCTTGCCCTTATTTTCCAATTAATCTTCGGTTCGGCTCACTCAAGATCAAAAAGGTCTTTCATCCTCGTGAGATGTGGTGTTTTCAAGGCATTCCCTTATTTTTCTTTATCAATTCTTTTTCTAGTGCTTCTAAGTCATATTTTTATTCTCCTCCATGGATTGCTTGGAAACACAATTTCTTTTGTACGTTATTCCACAACTTTTTTTTGGGTTTCTCTTGTTCCGCAACACCATGGGTTAATGGGGACTTTTTTTTTGCACTTCTTGACTTCTCCTTTTCCATTTCACCACACCCCCAACTTAGGCTTTTGGCCTAAGTTGGTTATTTGCTAAACCACAAATCAAGAGGATTATAGGTAGTGGGTCAAGTAAGGTCTATGGTGCATCAAGGTTCTTCCAAAGAAATGTAAGGCTCAAAGGGTGTTCAAGAGAGTTTCACACGCTCACAGGTAGGCCACAAAAGAGGTATATGTCAAATTTGGCTCACACTCTTCAAAAGTTGCCTTAGATTATTTCAAGAGCACACCTTACTAAATCAATCAGACTAACAAGGCAAATTCTAGGTTTATTCATGCAAGGTTCAAAGTAAGCTCATCACACAAGGCATCGACACTTAAGTCAAACAAGACCACACACTTTTGCTAGTGTGCAACGATCATTATAAGAGAATCAATTCGATATATGGCTAATCACAACGAGATGCAAAGAGTTTACATATTATCTATGCAACTTCATTTGGTCTCATTGTAGTCGTACATTCATGTTCGTTCAATTAAGAGCACTATTCAAGTCATCGGTATTGATCGAAACCGAGATTCAAATTTTGCAAAAGAACAACCACATTCAACACAGGAGGGGTGGCAAATATGTGAAAATTCAAATTTTTTCGGAAGGGATCAAAATCATTTTGTAATTAAAAATAAAAGGAACCTCAAGTTCAAACATTCACAGAAAGCAATATTAACACAATTTAAAAAAGAACTACCCAAATATAATCACAAAATACGAACTTCAAATAACACACGAAAGGTGGGCCTCACCCCACCACAAATAAAAACAATTTGTCCTCAAATGCAAATAACAAAATATTCAGCAATAAGAATAAAGAAACTCAAAGCAAAAGGTAAAGAAGGGGGTCCTGTTTATGCATTCGCTTCATCTGCCTGTGCATTGGTGTTTGATGCATCAACTTGATATAAAATAATAGCTTCCAAAGTGTTTCCATTTTGGTTCTCATTGTTTTCATTTGCCTTAGCTTCTGCATCGATGTTAGCCTCACCCATTCTATCCACGTCATGAGCCTCCTAAAAAGAATCTATGGCTATGTAAAATACACGTTTCCACAGAGGAATGGTGGGATCAATAGGAATTCTCCTACTGGCTCTATCTTCCTTGGTATATTTCCTTTGTCTGGCTAGCTCTGCTTTCTTTTCAACTTCTTTAAACTCATGTGTTCTTACTATCCGAGGTTGTTCATTTCTCTCTGCGACTTTTGGTCTAGCCATTTCTGCAAAGACTTTGAATACAAGTAAGACAGTAATTTAAACAGGAGAAGGGAGGGTTCCAAGTGCGGAATTGCTTCGCCAAACTAGTTGGCAAAGTGCTTAACTAGCCAAGCTATTCGCTGAAAGTGATGTACGAATGATATAAGAGTGCATACAAAGGGCGAACATAGGGTCTTTCGACGAGTCACCGAGTGCGGCTTGCGATTTAGGTTGACCGCCTAAAGCCATAGATCAATCCATACTTATAGAATCTAGTCAAAGGCAAAATGAGGACATTAGGCGAACCACCGACCAATTCAGTGAGTTTTGTTCATCTTGCCAAATAGCTAAACGTGTCTATTTTCAACCCATTTCTTCTTAAATTTCACCCCACAAACCTAGATAATGCAATTTAGGCTTAAATAACTCAATTTCAATGAAAACCCATATAAGTTTCACATTTTTCCCCCGTAAAAATTTAACTCGAAGCATAGTCGAATGGGAGTCCCTCAAATCATGTGACAGCTACTAACCAATACAGGGAACAAGGGAATACCAGACCATATCTGCTTTTGCGCCATGACAATCTCACTCGAATTACGGGAACCTAAATCATAATCAACAATACATGCAATCCCAGTAACTCAGAGACTCGACAGTCATTTAATCAATATCAACAGAATTATGCAAATGAGTACGATGTTAATATCTTAAATGCAGGGTTCGAGTTACCAACCTTTGATGCCAAATAGATACTAATGAAGTGCTAGGCAGCAATGCAATCTAGCTCCGAGCATAATTCAACAACTAAAATACTCTAAAAGTACAAAAAATATAAGGTTGGGGTGCAGGTGTGAGTTTGATAGGCCAAAGCAGTGAGAGAAAGTGAATGAAATAGAACTTTTAAAACTGGGGCCTGCAAAAACCATCCAGTTTTCGCCCATTCGGCGATGTGAGATAAGTTCGTCCATGCACTCGGTGAAGCGCCAAGTGTCTAGTTTCTTCGCCAAATGTAACAGGGTCTGCAATTCATGTGAGGATTCCAACGGCGGTCTACATCAAGATCACCGACATGGTCGGCGATGTGCCTCTAATTTTCTACAGACCGCCGAGTTTTATAGGATCCAAGCTGACAGTGCCATGAGTCAGACGGCGGACAGAATCGTATTCGTCGATCTTGTCGGTGATCCACCAACTTGAACTATTGCTTGCCTCCATGTACTATTTCAATCATCTCCCTTACTTTAACATGTACAAACAACACACTATTATTCTACTAGTAATTAGGAAACAATTAAAGGGTTTTGGGTTGCCTTCCAAACAGTGCCTCAGTTAACGTCGTGGCATGACGCAAGTCCACCTTCAGACCTCACTCATGGGGTTAGCCATAGTATCACTAGGCAAACCCCCTTGTTGTATCGGATTGAGATGCGACGAGATGTGACCCATTTGGGTCTCTAACTGCTTGATTGAAACTGAATGAGAGGTGACGATTTGTCTGATGGTAGACACGTCTTCTTTCATGCCTTTGAGCCTTTTGTATGACCCTTCAACTTTGTTTAGGATACGCGAGAGCATATCTCGAACCTACCACCTTCTGAATCTTTGGGCTTCTGACGCTCGTGGCGAGGCATTTATCTATCCTTCTCCTTATCCTTCCAATTTGGATTACGGTCCCTCCATTCATGATCTCGATATTTCCAGCCGTCGTCTCTAACCCATCCTTGGTTACCACCCTGCCTTGGGTAGTTTGAATGATAGCCCCCTCCTTGGTTAGATAGAAAATTTACTTCCTCGTCATACATGGCTTCAAATTTCATTTCCTCTGGATTCACACCCTCCGACACCCATAACATTGACACCACGGGCACCAGTCCCCATGACATTTTTGGATAAAATGTCAAGCTGCATCATATTTTGGCCATGTTTTGGTCTCACTCATTGTCTTTTTCAACCTACTCCTTAGATAGCTGAAATGTGATCGGTGAGACCTGGTCTTCGCGGGTGTACCACGCCCTGTTGATGGTTGTCATGCCATCGAGAAGTTGAGCTGCTATTGCATATGGTTGAAACATTAAGCCTCCGTGCGAGAGTTGGTCAGCTACACCTTTGTTTACCGAGTGTAGACTCCGGTATAAGTATTGAAGGAGTATATTATTAGGTAGACCATGGGTTGGGCATTATAGCACTAGCTTTTTAAACCGCAACCAAGTTTCATGCAGAGGCTCTCCATTCAGACGTTGAAAGCTTTGGATGCTATCCTGAATATTCATCATCTTCGAGGGAGGGAAAAATCACACATTAAATGCGGTGACCAAATACTCCCACGAAGTAATCGAGTTACATGGCAACTCAGCTACCCACTTGCACGCCTCCCCCATCAATGAGAAATGGAATAGTCTTAAACGAACTGATCCCTGAGAGATGTTCTTGAATGAGAAAGGTCCACACACATCTACGAAGTTTCGAAGATGCTCATGTGGGTCCTCATGAGCTAATCCACTGAAGAGTCCCTTGAGTTGCAAAAGTTACAACATGGTGCTTGTTATGTGGAACACCGCATTTCCCTCTGCTGGAGGTAGACGGATGGCTCCAACACCTCCTATGAGATGTGGATCATTGATGTTGGGCTCTTGGACATCGTTGAAGTTGCCGATGTCGTCCTGATGGCCCACCTGGCTCCCGTTACTACCGTTAACACTCATGTTTTCTGAAATGTTTACACAATCAACAAAACAAAACTAAAAATTAAATCAGTAAACTACAACTAAGAAGAACAAAAATTCTACTAATCTAAAAATTCTCAAATAACACCACTCCCTGGCAGCGTCGCCATTTTGATGCTTATCGTGACCAATGACACTAATCTATTGTACGAGTGTCTATAATCGTCGATAATATAGTTACCCAACCAAGGGTTGGGGTCGTGTCCCAAGAGAATGGTTTTGAGAATTAATAGAAAAATAAAATTTAGTTCTAACTAGTCATAGCTAAAGACATTAACAAGTAAACACATAGTAAATTAAGGGGGTGACACAAAATTGTCAATTAACAAATGGGGGTTTCGTCACAAGTAAGCTAAAATCAGCAAAATCAACAAGAAATCTAAGCAATTAGAGGGGGATTCTTGGGATGTGACCCGAATATGGGTTAATCTAAGTTATTGGGTACATGCTTTCGATAGAAAATTTATAGAATAATAGTGACTAGGCTAAGCTTTATGTGGAAATAAGTTCTCTCTCGAGCAACTTACCTCATTTCAAATGGGTTCCTCTCGGACACCCACTTGCTGCATGAAGGCCAGCCTACACCTTACCCCACTCACTCTCTCGAGCTGAGTGTTAGGATATGGGACTAGGGCTCACCCTCTCGGGCTAAACCTCATGTCGACCCACTCCTTAGGCTATCAGTCTAGAGGTCTTGGTTTCGCGACCTCTCTCTCGAGCAAGCCGAAAACACATGGGTGGTTTTGTATTTGCAACTACAAACCCATTAAATTAAACCACAACCACTAGGTGAAATCACAATTAATTAAAAATAAACTATTAGCAAGCAAGACCCAACAAATATCTTAATCCATATTCGCTAAATCACACCCCAAGAATTGGGGTTTTTAGCCACACATCAAGAGATATAAATTTATATCTCAATGAGTTTGCATTCAAATGGGTATGAAGATTTAAGTCTTGTTAGAGTCCAAGAATCAAGAATCCAAGAAACCCAACTCCAAATCTTGAAGATGAAAACCCTCTTCACCTCCAAGTCTCCAAAATCCTCTCACTTCGAGCAAAAAGTACTATTCTATCTAGAAATTATAATAATTGTTCGACTCTCAAAATTAATTCTTCTAAAATTCATAAAGAGTTTAGTATTTATAGACTTTAGAAAATAGTGCTTGTGTATTGCTCGGTGAGGTTAGTTGGAATCACCGATTAACTCGGTGATTCGCCGATTAACTCGGCGATTCGCCGTTTGGTGTAGTTCATCGCCTTCCTGCACTAGCCTTCAGCATCGTCGTGCTCTGTGTCATTGGGCGACATAGTATTGCTTCGTGGTACTATTCGGCAAACCGTCGATTGCTCCTTTAATCACCTTTTTGATCCTGCTCCTTCAGGGCTTCACGTACTAGAACAAAGGGCGGAGTGCGTCCCTTCGGCAAATCGCCAAGCGCTTGGCTATTCTCAAGCTTCAACTTCTTCGTTGTTTTCAGCCTTCTTGTTCCTTTTTGCCCCTAAGTGTCGATGCTTCCACTAAAACTTCAAATACCTGAAACTTAAGTGTTTTCATCAGATATATTGAATAAACAAGCATTTGAGGACACTATTTCTATTAAAATAAATCCCTAAATGAGTCCAATATTTGGACTCATCAGCGAGCCAGGTCGGGCTTGCTGAAAGTTCCAAAACAAAAATTTCAAAAATTCAAAGCTGGTCGGCAATTTGCACGGCCATTCGGTAGATCGCCAACACCAATTGGCGAGCTAGAAGTAGCTAGCCGAAAGTTACATTGTATTTTAAGGAATTAAGGGAGCAGAAGGGCGATCAAGAAGAACTTTCGACGAGTCACCAATTGAACTCGGCGAGCTTAGGCGTATCACCGAAAGTTAAAGAATCAAACTCAACATTTTAGGAAATTGAAGGGCGATCTAGGGGGATTTAGGCTAACCGCTAAACCAATCGGCGAGCTCAACCCAACTTGCAAAATCACCCTTCGTAGCCCTTTTTCACCCCACTCTTTGAAATCAAACCTGCAGCCCACGAAATATAAATTAAAAATCTACACCATAAAATTAAAGTAAGACTGATAACAACATGGATAGCATGGATCGCGTAAAATCATTAGAGGAGCTAGATGGACACAAAATCAAGAAGTACAATGTGTGGAAGGTTCATCTAAGTGAAGAGAAAGAAGAAAGAAACCATTTGTGCAAATGGTCATCTCATAATTTCAAGAATTCACAAAAGAAGTCAACCAAACAAGGCCCTTACCTCATTAAGGGTAAAATTGTCAAATAAATGTCTTCTTTATTTTAATAGTATAAATAATAGTCTCTTTTATTTTGGAAGATTTAGACTATATGGATTTTGAATGTGAAATGAACAAACGCTTCCAAGAGTGTAGTTTAAGGGTGGAATCCCTTTAGGATAGCCTNNAGTGTAGTTTAAGGGTGGAATCCCTTTAGGATAGCCTAGCTTAGTGTAGCTTAATCTAGATTAGTGATGGGTGGATTCTCATTGTTGATTTAGGGCTTCTTTAACCTTGATTTCACTTGAGATTGCTCATTTGTGGTTTTCAATTTGAGTTGTTTCTTTTCGAATTCAAGTTTCTTTTCTTCCTTGGTTGATTGTTTATTCAATTGCCTTTCTTTCTTCTCTTCTCATCTCTTATTTCTCATCTATCTTACTTTTGTGTTGTTTCATTCCCTATTTGATTTCAATTGGTTTCATCCCCAATTGGAACCCTTATCAAAGACCCATACTACCCATGCCCTTGTGGTACTCAGACTTCTCTCGATTTGTCCAAAATTGTCCAAGTGACGTCTTTTTCCCTTAAGAATGACGTCAACCGCTCTATTATTGGACAAAATAGGACATTTATCACAACTCGGGGATACTCAGACTTCACTCCGCTAGACCCAACACGATATTACCACAACCCAACAATTCCAACAAGCAACGACACATGAATCATGATTAAAGACCAATGAATAACGATTTCACCTAAAATCAGGCAAACAAACAATCACAAAATGATTACCCAACGATATTCAATAACAAAATACCGATTTCATTTGAGTTCAACCACATATAGAGTTTGGGGTTTGGAAAACCAACCTTTATTGCCAAAATATATTTAAAATGCTAGGCGGCAAAGAAATTCAACAATCCATCCCCGAGAAATGATTCCCAATGAAATAAGGGGAATAATGCAGGAATACTAACAACTAATATCGGTGAGAGAGTACGGGGTTAAAAAGTAGGAAAGTGAACGGATTTTAAAATTTTAAACTATTTGACCTTTAAAACCTTTCAGTTCGCGCGCCAGTTGGCGTAGTAATTCATGCCCGCCAAACTACTCGGCGATGCGCCAAGTGGTATTTTGGCTCGCCGAATTTTACAGAACTCCCGGCAATTTGTGGGTTCAAACGGCGGACAAAGTCGGGCTCATCAACCTGTTCGGTAAGTCACCGACTGAGCTTTTTGCTTGTTGAGTTTTACAGAATTCCCCATCAAGCTGGGTGGTTCAAACGGCGGTCCAAATCAAGCACACCAACCTTTTCGGTGTGTCGCCGATTGGACTTTTAGCTCTCATATTGCCTATTTTCTAATACTTTCACTTTTCAACCTGCAAAATCAACACCTGATATTCAAAAACAACATTTAAAACATCAAAAACTTGGGTTTCCTCCCAAGAAGCACCTTATTTAACGTTGTGGCACGATGGAAATAGCAATTCAAGCTTCATTTTTGGGGTTGACCGTTGTGTCACTAGGGTACCCCTCTTTCGGCCTTGGGTTCAAAAGAGATGAAATTTGAGCCATTTGCATCTCCAATTGCTTAATAGATACTGAGTGAGAATTTACTGTCTCATTGAGAGTTGAGACGTCTTCTTTCATCTATTTCAACACTTTGTTCGACCCTTCAACCTTATTGATAATACTTGCTAACATGTCTTCCGTATGAGAAGTTCTCCGGGTCAGCTCTTTGCTCTTTAGGCTTTTGGCGTTCATGAGGTGGGACGTATCTTTCTTTTTCACCATCCCTTTCCTTCCAAGTAGAGTTACGGTCACGCCATTCCCTATCACGATCTCTCCATCCATCATCTCTATTCCAACTTTGATTTCCACCCGGCCTTTGATAGTTTGAACGCAATCAGTGATGAGTCCACAAATTGGACTCATTTAGGGATATATTTTGATAGAATTAGTGTCCTCAAATGCATATTTTGTCTCAATATCTGATGAAAATCCTTAAGTTTAAGGTATTTGGAGTTTGAGGCAAAGCATGGACACTACTTGGCAAGAAGGAACAAAGAGGCTAAAAAGAACGAAAAAATGAAGGCCTGAGGATCACCGAGCCCAGTTGGAGAGTCACCGATCGGCCTGGAGATCGCCTTTTGTTCCAGTGTGCTTAGCCCAGAAGGGTAAGATCAAGTTGGCGATGAAATGGAGCAGTCGGCGTGTCACCGAGTATTTCTGTGAAGTAGTACCATATTGCTAACTGCGATCCCGAAACGGCTAAAGACTAAAGCAAGAACGCGATGAAATTGACCAAAAGGTGGATCGCCGAAACAATCGGCGATCCGGCTAACTGCGCCGAGTGATCCGCTGCATCACAAATTGTCAAACACTATAAATACTTGTTGAAGTTGTAATCAATAAAAAAATCAAGTCATAGACAATTATTAATTTAGACTTAGAACATTTTCAGTTACAAGTTTGAGAGGGTTTTGGAGACTTTGTTCTAAGACCTTGAAGATTCAAAGGGTTTCAACTCCAAGAAATTGGACGTGGGTCTCTAAGATTCCTCACTCTTGAAGTGTTTTAAGACTTAATTCTTCATACCAAGTTGATGGAAACTGATTTTGGTATAAATTTTTATCTCTTTTACATGTCTAGCTAAAACCCCAATTTTTGGGATGTGATTTTGTGAATATGGGTTAGTTTATCTATTGGGTCTTGCTTGTTGATGGTTTATTTATTGTTTAAATGTGTTTTCATTTAGTAATTGTGTATGAACTTAATGGAATTGTAGTTGTAAATACGATTTCATCTTAGTGTTTTTGGCTTGCTCGAGAGAGAGGTCGTAAAACTAAGACTACTAAATTGATAGCCAGTGGTATTGGGTCGACATGGGTTCAGCTCGAGAGAGTGAATCCTAGTCCTTCTCCCACACTTCCAGCTCGAGAGAGTGAATGGGCTAAAGGCAGAGGCTATGCTTAATGCGGCAACTCGGTGTTCGAGAGAAACTGAGTTGATTCGGGGTAAGTTGCTCGAGAGAGAATTTACCCCCATAATAGTCTAGCCTAGTCAGAAAAAATCAACGAATTTACTATCAAAAGCATGTACCCGATAGTCTAGTCTATCCTGTATTCCTATCACATCCCAAGAATCTCGTCTCCATATCTCATTTTCTTATATTTTTATTGTTTTTGTTATTAGCATAGTACAAACCCCCATTGATAATTGACGCTTGCGTCACCCCTTAGATTTAGTATGTTTATATTCGATAATATCTATAGCTATGATTAATTAGAACTAAATTTTATTTTTCTATTAATTCTCAAAACCACTTGTTGTGGAAACGATCCCAACCCTTGGTTGGGTTATATCACTACACGCGATCGTATGGAACTTGAATAGAACTAGTGTCAGTTGATTAGGTCTTTAAACATCAAAATGGCGTTGCTGTCGGGGAGTGCTGTTATTTGAGAATACTTAGTTTAGTAAAATTATTTTGTTCTTGTGAGTCGTAGTTGACTAACTTAATTTTTAGTTTTGTTTTTCTTTCAGTTGTTGTTGTAGGCATCTCCCTGAGCATGGCTGAGGGAAAGGTAGCAAATTGGCTGAGACGAATCAAGAAGTCGAGAGGGACTTTAAATTAACCGCATTGGTAACTCAGTTGAACGATTTGGCCACCAAAATACTAGAGGTGGAAGACTAGTGCAAAAGACAAGGGATGTACATACCCACTCATGAGAGGAAAAGGTCTAGAGATAGGAAGCACAATAGTGTCGAGGACACACTACAAATCATTCTCCAAAAGATCATCGAACAAAATCGAGTGCTGGAAGAGATGAAGGAGAATATTGAAGTGTTGAATCAGATGATTGGCTCTCATTCTAGATCTATTCAGCTGATCAGGACACTCATGAGTTATGCAGTGACTCCTCTCCACTCGAATGAACTATTAGGGTTACCTGGTAACACAAGGGCCAACCCCAATGATGGAGAGTGAGGAAAGTCTTGCGCGGGCCACAACGTTTACTAAGGTGCTTCTTGGGAGGCAACCCAAGGTCTTAAATGCTTTGTTTTTGTTTTAGAAATAATGGTGTGTTGATTGTGCAGGTCAAAGTGTGGAAAGTGTGTGGAAATTACGTTTGGCGAACTAAAAGTCTATTCAGCGAATCACCGACCAGGTCAGCGACCACGATTAAGACCGCCTTCTTAACCCCCAAGAAAATGAAGGTCCTGTAGAAATTGGAAGGGTAAGTGACCATTCAGCGCATCACTGAGTGGATCGATGGATGGGACTAATGCCGCCGAATGGACGCGAATTGTGCAGTTACATATGGCCAAAGGTTTTAAAGTTTCAAACTCTACACTTTCCCTCACTTTAAACTTCACAAACTCACACCAAGTTAGTATTTTGAATATTGTTGCTTTCAATAAGTCTATTGGTTATTGATTGGTGCTCGGAACTAGGGTTTCTTTGCCGCCAGCATTTCAATCCTATTTTAATCGGCATCTAAGGTTGGTTTCTGAATCCCAAGTTTACTTTCAAAAATGTTGTACTCATTTGCAATGATCATATCGTCTTGTCATGTGCTGGGCCTCTCTGATAGGATTAGATTGTTTAAATGCCAATTTTAAGTTAATAATCTTTCCCGTATTGTTTTGATCGTGAAATGCCTGTCAATTTATGCTTTTAGATGAATGAAATTTTATAAGGTTATGCTTGCATGTTGTTTAGATTGGTTGGGTGAAGTGTAAGTAGCCCGTGTTTGCGCTAATTGACGTATATTACCCAATGATAGAACGAGTGACACCCTTCTTAAGGGCACTTGTCGTCAAATGGCCAAATTTTGCAAAATCGAAAGAAGTCTGAGTATTCCGGGGTGATGGGTGCTATGGATATGAGCCTAATTTGAGAAGGTAGATTGAAAATAGGCACGTTGGGCCGTTTGGCGAGCTGGGTCGAGCTCACCGAACCACTCAGCGGTTCACCAAATCACCCCTTATCACCTTAAATTTCATGCAATATGTATTGATTGATTTTGTAACTTTCGGCGAAAAGCCTGAGGTCGCCAAAAGCACTCGGCGACTCGCCAAAAGTATTCTTAATCGCCTTTTATCTGCACCACTGAACCCTTTTCTGCACTGTAACTTTCGGCGGACAAACCTTTGATCGCCGAAAGTAGTCAGCGATTCGCCGAAAGGGCCTTCTCATCATCGACTTGCAATAATTTTTTAACCAATCTCTTTGGCGAGCTCGATCTAGCTCGCCAAAAAGGTTCGGTGACTCACCGACTGGATCGGCGAGTTTGCCTGAAATAAATTTTATGTGCTTCAATGTGCTTATTATTTAACCTGCCTTTAATGTTTTGAAGATATCGTTCGGACTAATCTAACCATGCCACCCCAAAAGAAAGCACGAGGCATCACTATAAACGAAGGGGGATCAGGTCCTCCAAAGAAGAGAAGGCAAGAACTCCCACAGGGAGACAAAGGAAAAAGAAAGAATCACATAGCTAAGAAAGGAGCCGCTGACAACTAGGCTGAGTTGTCTGAACCTAAAGACGAGCAGCCCTTGATTAATCGAAGGAATGAGCTCCGAGATAGACCTCAATCCACATCAACAAGGGTTTCCTCAGCTGCCACTCCTTCGACAACAGACTCTGTGCTAGCTCAGGAACCTCCAGTGACCCCTGCACTCCCTATCGCTCCTTTACCTATACTGCTGAATAGATTGAAAGGCGATGGTTTACGAACCATCCTTTAGGAAAAACTACTTTCAATAGAAGGTTTAGACGGGAAGTATTCAGAGGTGAGTGAGACCCTCCACCAAGCCCCGAGGCCCTAACATTCCTACCTGGGTCCAGGAATTTTACACAGCTTATGGGGAATTGGTGCCCAAGAGCAAGAAAAAGGTGAGAGAATTCAGACCGGTGAAGTCGGTCATGGTCAGAGGCAAGGAAGTTGGGTGCGACAGTGAATATATTAACACTGTTTTGAATAGACCGCTGCACTCTGCACTTCCTTACGAGGGGTTACCCATTGCTCAGTCCCTGGATGACTTGAAGTGTTGGTTGGCTCCTCTGATTTTTGATACCACACCAAGGTGGATGGATGCACGGGACCTTATTGAGAAGAGGGACTTGAGCATTGCTGCTAGGTTCTGGTTTGGCTTTATCAGCAGCATCATAATGCCATCTCAGAATGAGTCCATTTTGCTCCATCCAAAAACAGCTTGCCTTGGTTCTATCATGTCTAGGAGACAAATCGACCTGGGACTACTGATTCATAGGAGATGGCCATGAGAGCCAAATAGAAACAGAATTCTCTGTCATGCCCAGTCTTGATCATTGAGCTGTGCTGGAGTACCCCTAGACACTACGAGAGATATTGAGGTCACCCCTTCATCCTCCACTGACATACGACGTATTGAGGCCAAGTACACATGAGAGGAGGTGGATAGAAGGAGAGCAGCTCCATCAGACATTTCTCCAAATATTGATATTGATTCGTTACCTGCAGAGGCATCTTCGCCTACTCCGACCTCTGGGCCTTCAGGTACACCCGCTCCTTCCACTTCTTTACAGGTCCTAGGTGTTTCCTCCTCCTCCTCTTAGCCTCCCAGGATTACTTTGGCCATGATCCTGAAATGGGGAATTTGGCTCAATCAGCTAATATGCGGGCAACCCGACTCGAGAGAGCCATACTTGTTGCACTCACCCCCCTCCAGACTTCTGTTAAAGCGTTGACTGTGAGAGTCACAGCTTGTGAGAGCAAACAGGGGAAGGCCTCTGAGGTGACGGCTTTGAAAGCCAAAGTAGCAGATCTGAGGAAGGACGTAGACTATCTAAAGTCTACATACTTCAATTCATTAATAGGGGCTGTTGATGATGAAGATACCCCGGAGACTTCAGTGATTCCTCCGGCTACCACGAGAGGAGTCGGATGTAGAGACCAATGAGGAGCAGATGGCAGTGCATGATGATGAGATGATGGAGAGCCGAGAGAAGAGCATATTTAGAGATTTGCCAGATCTGGTGGAGACAATTGTGCAGCCGATGATCCAGACATCGCCGACTGAGACGTCCACAGCAGCTCCTAGTGGATCTAGCACTGCTATTCCTTCTGAGGTTACTCCGGGCACTAAAGCCCAAGTCCAGATTGATACACCGGGAACTGAAGCCCCGACAGATGGAGTGACAACATAGACATGGTCCCCTCTTTACCTCCCTCTCTGTCTTACTTTATTTTGACTTTTGGATTTTGTGTCATTTGCATTTGAGGACAAATGATTTTTGTTTGTGGTGGTTTGTGGATATTTGTTTTGTTATTTTTGGGTTGAAATCTATAATTATGCTATACACTGCTTTTCATGGATGTTTGAGCTGGTTGAAATGATTTTGACCCTTCCAAAAAATTTTCGCATTTTTTCGCCATCTCTTGTATGTACTTGATAGTGGCTGTTCTTTAGCAAATTTAAGTCTAGGTTTTGATCAATACCAATGACTTGAATAGTGCTTATACTTGAACGAACATGAATGTACGACTACAATGAGACCAAATGAAGTTGCATAGATAATATGTGAACTCTTTGCATCTCAGAATTGTGAACCTTGCATGATAACACCTAGAATTTGCCCCGTTGGTCTGGTCAATTAAGTAAGGCTATTTCTTGATATGATCTTAGGCAACTTCGAAGAGTGTGAGCCAATTTGACAAATACCTCTTTTGTGGCCTACCTTGTGAGTTTGTGAACCTCTGTTGAACACCCCTTGAACCTTACCTTTCTTTTTGAAGAAACTTGATGACAACATAACCTTTCTTGACCCATTACCCTTAATCCTCATGAATTGTGGTTGATTGAATAGCCAACTTAGGCCAAAAGCCTAAGTTAGGGGTGTGGAGAAAAGAAAAGGGAGAGTCAAGAAGTGCAAAGAAAGTCTCCTTTAACCCATGGTGTTGAGAAAAATGGAACCCCTCCGTACAAAAAAAAAGAGAAGAAAAGAATGAAAAAGAAATGTTGTGGAATAAAGTACAAAAGAAATGGTGTTCTCAAACAATCCATGGGAAGTAAATAATAGGATGACTTATGAGCACTAAAGAAAATGATGAAGGAAGAGGAAAGGAAGTGTTGTGAGCACCACATTTCATGATGATGAAAGTCACTGAGCCTAAATGACCATACCTTTGCACCCAGCCCCATTACAAGCCTTGTAAAGACCTTTTTGATCTTGAGTGAGCTGAAACAAATGTTGATTGGAAAATATGGGTAAACCTATGGGTGAAAGCATGCATTGTGTTCGTCTTTTTGAGTGTGAGCGTTGCATTTGATTTCGAAGCTTTAAATGATTAAACCTTTGTGTGTGAAAATGTAATCATCCTTTGTGTGAGGGCATTCGAATACTTTTGTTGAGCTTGAACTTGCATTTGAAGCAAGTATTGCGAGTTTGAGAATCGTTGGTAATGGTGTGTCACAACTTGAATCTTTGGGTATACAATTGATCTTTGCATGAGTAAATTGAGTCTTGTTGTGAACATTCATGATCGAGTCTTGTGTTGCACTGTTTGAGACATCCTTTTTGAATGGCTGCACTTGAGTTTTACTTGAGGACAAGCAAAAGATTAAGTTGCGGGTGTTGATGAGTCCACAAATTGGACTCATTTAGGGCTATATTTTGATAGAATTAGTGTCCTCAAATGCATAATTTGTCTCAATATCTGATGAAAATCCTTAAGTTTCAGGTATTTGGAGTTTGAGGCAAAGCATGGAAACTACTTGGCAAGAAGGAGCACAACATCTGAAAAGAACGAAAAAATGAAGGCCTGAGGATCACCGAGCCCAGTTGGCGAGTTACCGATTTATCTGGAGATGATGACCTTTTGTTCTAGTGTGCTGAGCCCTAAAGGGAAAGATCAAGTTGGCGATGAAATGGAGCAGTTGGCATGTCACCGAATAGTTCCGCAAAGCAGTACAATATCGCCTAATGACTCAAAGCACGAAGAGGCTGAAGGCTAAAGAAAGAAGGCGATGAAATCGACCAAAAGGTGGATCGCCGAGTCTATCGGTGATCCCGACTAACTGCGCCGAGTGATCCGCTGCAACACAAATTTTCAAACACTATAAATACTTGTTGAAGTTGTAATCAATAAAAAAATCAAGTTATAGACAATTATTATTTTAGACTTAGAATATTTTTAGTTCCAAGTTTGAGAGGATTTTGGAGACTTTGTTCTAAGACCTTGAAGATTCAAAGGGTTTCAACTCCAAGAAATTTGACGTTGGTCTCTAAGATTCTTCATTCTTGACGTGTTTTAAGACTTAATTATTCATACCTAGTTGATTGAAATTGATATTGGTATAAATTTTTATCTTTTTTACATGTCTAGCTAAAACCTCAATTCTTGGGGTGTGATTTTGTGAATATGGGTTAGATTATTTGTTGGGAAGAGCTTGTTGATGGTTTATTTGTTGTTTAAATGTGATTTTGTTTAGTAGTTGTGTATGAAATTAATGGAATTGTAGTCGCAAATACGATTTCATCTTAGTATTTTGGCTTGCTCGAGAGAGAGGTAGTAAAACTAAGACTACTAAATTGATAGCTGGTGGTATTGGGTCGACATGGGTTCAGCTCGAGAGAGTGAATCCTAGTCCTTCTCCCACACATTCAGCTTGAGAGAGTGAATGGGCTAAGGCGGAGGCTGTGCTTAATGCGGCAACTCGGTGTTGGAGAGAAACCTAGTTGATTCGGGGTAAGTTACTCGAGAGAGAATTTACCCCTACTATAGTAGAGCCTAGTCAGAAATACTCAACAAATTTACTATCAAAAGCATGTACCCGATAGTCTAGTCTATCCCGTATTCCTATCACGTCCCAAGAATCCTGTCTCCATATTTCGTTTTCTTATATATTTATTGTTTTAGTTATTAGCATAATACAAACCCCCATTGATAATTGACGCTTGCGTCACCCCTTAGATTTAGTATGTTTATATTCGATAATATCAATAGCTATGACTAATTAGAACTAAATTTTATTTTTCTATTAATTTTCAAAACCACTCCCTATGGGAATGATCTCAACCTTTGGTTGGGTTATATTACTACACGCGGTCGTATAGGACTTGAACTGAACTAGTGTTAGTTGATTACGTCTTTAAATATCAATCATCCTCCTTGATTTGCAAGGAAGTTCACTTCCTCGTTGTTCATCACTTCAAATTATGCTTCTTCGGGGTTTACCCCACCACACACCCACATCATTTACACTCTTCAACCCACTACCCATCACATATTTTGACAATAAATCCAGATGGATCATCATTTTGACCATGTTTTGGTTTCTCTCGTGATCCTTCTCGATCTGCTCTTTTGTAATCCTAAAAGTGAGAGAAGACACTTGGTCCTCATGAGTGTACCATGCTCTATTGATCTTGGTCACGCCATCAAGGAGTTGAGAGGCTACTTCATAGGGTTGTTGCATTATACCTTCGGGAACAAGTTGATCAACAACTTCTTTGTTCACCGAGTCAAGACTCCTATAGAAGTATTGTAACAATATATGGTTTGGCAGTACGTGAGTTGGACACTGAAGTACCAACTTCTTAAATCTCAGCCACGTCTTGTGGATTGGTTCACCTTTCAAGCGTTTGAAACGTTGGATGCTATCTCTGAGCATCATCATCTTTGAAGGAGGAAAGAATCTTACATGGAACGTTGTGGTAAGTTCATCCCATGTGGTGATGGAATTCCTTGGTAGATCAGCTGACCATTTGTTAGCTTCACCCATCATATAGAATGGGAACAACCGGAGACGAACTAATTCTTGTGATATGTTCTTGAATGAGAACGGACCACAAATGTCCATGAAGTTTTGAATATGCTCGTGGGGGTCTTCATGGGCCAGCCCTCCATATAATACTTTCATTTGGAGGGCATGTAGCATCGTGCTAGTAACATGGAAGACTTCATTCCCCTCAGCATGAGGTAGATGTATTGCACCAACATCACCCAATTAAATTGTGTCATCACATTGTTCAGATTTTCAATATCGTCTTGGTGGCCCACTTGGCTACCATTACTCCCGTTCACGCTAATCTCTTTCTCTGTTAAATAAAAACCAACACAAACACAAATACAAAATAGGGTAAGTCGATTAGACTACAACACAAAAAGATTACAACTCAAACTTCCATAATAGAATTTTAAACAACACCACTCCCCGACAGTGGAACCATTTTTGATAAACGCTCAACCACACCTCATCCAATACTAGGTGTGGGCGATCGTAATCTAGTATAAAACCTAACGAATAGTTGGGGTCGAACCCATAGGGAGCAGTACGTGTTCGAATTCAGTCATGAAGTTACGAACGTAATCCAATTGGTGGTAGGAGTAGAAATCATCGAAAACATGTAGTTAAATTAAAAGGAGTGACAACAAATGTTAGATGGGGGGGATTGGTTTGTCAATTAACAACTAAAACAAATGCGAAACAGAGGTTTCAACAAGATTAAGAGGAATTCTCGTGATGCGATCGATAATAAGCTCATTACGCTATATGTGTAATTGGGATATAACAATAATTTGCTGAAACATTGTGTGTAGGCTAGGCTATAAGTGCAATAGTTTTCTCTCGAACAACTATTACGGTTCAGGTGAGTTCTCTCGAACCTCGACAAGCTCAACAAGATAAACATCCCATAACCTTAATATATCCACTCTCTTGAGCTAGATAGGTAGAATTGAGTTTAGGATACCTACAATCATTAATCGAAAGCTTTGGTTCCAAAACCTCTCTCTCAAGCAAGCCAAGAACTCTAAACTAGAATTGCATTTGCAACTACAATCCATAGATTAAAACACAACTAATTATTAAACCCACATTAAAACATCAATTTCATCATTAAACAACAATACCCATAAGATAACTAAGCAAATAATCACATAATCACACCCCAAGAATTGGGATTTTAGCTGAACATCATAAAAAGAGTAAATTAATTACCAACTACATTAGCCATGAGTTGGGTAAAAGTTCCCCAGTCTTTACAATGCTCCCAGTTGCTTCAGTTCAAAAACCCACTTGCAAATCCTCAAGTTAAACCTCAAAAGTCTACAATGGAAGCTCAAAATCTGAGAGAAAAACTCAAAAGCTCAAACTTTGGGAATAAGAACCGGAAGAACTCCAAGAAATTTCATTTTAAATTTCAATTTATAGTTGCTCAATTTTTTTCCTGAAAGGTCATTTAGCGGAGTAAGTCAGGCCTCGCCAACCGGGTTGGCGATACTCCTTTTGCTCCAATCCATCGCCAGTTTGCATTGGCCATTTGTCTTCAAGGTTCTGTGACTTAAGGCGATCAAGGTTGCCATCGTGGATTCATTCAGCGATACACCGACTGCCCATTCCTGTCGCCAAGTTAATTCTTCACTAGGGCTGGCACGCTGGAATATAAGACGAGCTAAAGAGCCACTCGCTAGTTTGCCAAATTGTCTTGGCGATCACCAGGATCACTTTTCTTCACCTCTTCCGCTTGTTTGTTCCTTTTCGCCCGATAGTGTCCTTGCCTTGCTTCTTAGCCTTAAATGTTGTAAATAAACACTTTAACATCAATTTAGAGCATAAATTAGGTATTTGAGGACACTTAAACTATCAAACAAAGCCCTAAATGAGTCAAAATCTTGGACTCATAGTACTCATGAGTTATTTGCATGTGTATGCTTGTAGAATTCATACATGACGTCAGACATTTACTCTTCTTCTTCTCCTTCTTCTCTAAAGAGTTAGAGGGGTATTTCTGTAAATGAGACTTTTGAGGCTCCTCTTCATTAGCATCCTACCACTCAATGAGTAGCCCAAGATAGGGTACAACTTAAAATGCGGTAGCGAGGAAAATGATCTTTTCATGTCCAAACTCGTGCTGCCCTCCACTGCACAAGCACCAACTTCTAGAGTCCTCTCAGTTATCACTAAAAGAACCATAAATAAGCTCAAAGCTCCTGGAGAGAGGACTATTCCTTAGGAGAGACAACTCTCAATAGATAGAGTTATGAGCGAGTACCCATCTACTTTGGACACCAATCAATTTCACAAGTTTGAGGGGTTCACAAAGCCAAGAAACCCCGATATTCATTCTGGGGTGCGAGATTTCTACACAACTTATGCTCATTCCCTACCAAAGGAGTAGAATGGTAAAGTTTAGAAGCCGCTTGAAGAAGTGAAAGTGCGAGGCAAGAAGTACAATGTCATGCTAGGGTGATTAGAACAACACTGGGGGTACCGACATTTCAATCATATATGTATTCACTCTGGATGCGATTTGACTTGGACTCTTTGAAAGGGTGGTTGGATCCACTGATTTCATATTCTTCTCCCTCTTGGATTGTTGGTGGTGCCTGGTTTGATAAAAAGGATTTGAATGTGGTAGTGAGATACTAGTTTTTCTTCATCAGCAGTAATATCATGCCCATGACATATGACTCGATATTTCGCCATCCTAAGGCATTGTTAGTGGGAATGATCATTGACCGGGAGAATATTCATGTGGGAAACATTGTTAAAGAGGAGATAATGTTAATGGCTAGGCAAGATCAAACCTCTCTCCTATTTCCAAACCTTATTACATAGTTGTGTGAGAGAGAAAGAGTCCCCTTCAAGGCAACTACAAATGTGAGGATCACCCAGCCTTTCCAGCAACATTAGGAAGATTGAGGCTGAGTGTTTACATGATGATTTGACTTGTAGGAAGCCACCACAAACAAACACGACGCCTAAAGTTGATCCTACTACACTAGGAGTAGAGGCCAACACACCTACTCATTTTGTGGAGTAGGTAGATATATCCTTCTCTTTTATTGTACTTTATAATCTTTCTACTACTGTATCCGTTGAGGTTGCTACTAATAAACCTAACCCTACTCCTATCACCCGTCCCATATTGACCCTGACGATGATTTATCAAATGAATAGCCTTAACCAATTGGTTGATGTTACAGCCACACTAGTTGAGACATGCATACTCGATATCATTGATAGGGCTACTGAGATAGCCTTGGTTCCGTTGAGAGACATGGTGAGTAGGTGTAAGGGGCAGGTAGAGGGCCATGGTGTGAGGTTGAATAACTTTCCTATAAGAATTGAGGCCAAGAGAAGGCAATGGGTAGTTCTGTTGCATTAGAAACCACGAGAAAGAAGCCTTCTATCTTGCGAGCGGAGGCGACTCAGTTGCAGTGCATTGACATATCTATGCTATGGGGCAAGGTTACACTACTGGATGCACCTACCTCCATGCCACCATAGATTCATAATAGTGAGCCTCTTCCGAGTATGCAGCCTAAGACAGCTACGAGTGTTGAGATGGATACTGATTAGAATTTTGAGAGGTCCAAGGATGATTTTGCTGAGGAGACAGACGTGGAGGAGTAGAGGAAGAGGAGAAGGGGGTTGCATTGACTCTAATAAAGATGCAAGAGACCGATGAGGTCATTCTTCAACCGACCTTAGAGTGATCTCTTTGGGAGACTTTAGCGGTTGCTCAAATGGAGTCTCTTTAGACTCCACTATTCCTTTGAGTGTCGAGATGGGCACTGTTGCTCTAGTTGAGTCTTCACTGCTGCCATCGGTGATACTATTGATGTTCATTGATGGCCCGGATGATGAGTTCCTTCCAAATCTTCCATATGAGAATGCTCCATAAACTTAGCCTGTCAGGGGACTCTTCTATCTCAACCTCCCATACATATATTATTATCGCATTGAGGAGACTGCTTGTTACTTTTTGTGGGGGCGGGGGACGGGTCCTTTGAGCTAATATTCCCTATTTTTATTGTATTTTGTTGCTTTTTAGTTTTGGATGATTTTATTAGTTTACTTTTATTTATATTATATGCTTCTTTTTATTGAGTACATCTCTTTTATCTATTTCGTTCTATCTTTATTTTGCAACCACCCATGAGTTTTTGAAATGGTGAAATTCTTGAACTTTTCATCTATTATGATCTGAGGATTGATTGTGTTCAAAATCGATGTCTTTAATAGTACTCATGATGAGCATGATGTAGAGTGTTGGTGTTGCGTGAACAAATCAATGTGGTTGCACTTTTGAGCGATCTCTTTGAAACATTTATTAGCTAGCTGCATTTGGATGTGAGCCTTACAATGAACATTGCACGTACGCATTTGATCTTTTAGAGAAGTGCATAAAATTATCCGGAACACCACGTGTTGGACATTGGAAAAGTAGTTTCTTGAACCTCAACCAAGCCTCATGTAGAGGTTCAACTCCAATGCATTTGATTTTGGATCTGGGTTTGATGTTTTATTATCTTTGAGGGTGGAAAGATTCTCTTCAAAAAGCATCATTCAACTCCTCCCACGAAGTGATTGAGTCATTTGGCAATTCCGCCAACCATCTTGTAGTTTCACCTATTAAAGAGAATAGGGAATAGCCTCAACCTTACAGACTCTTGAGAGATAATCTAGAACATAAATGGTCTTCACCATTGTTCCTTTTAAGATTCGAGGTCTAATCCCGCAGAGAATGGTATATTAGGGAGAATTCCTTTCAAGAAATTTGGATTGTAAAACCATTCATTTGTAATAGTAAGAACAAGTGGGTGGATTATTCCACATATTTTAAAAAAAGATTATGTTAGCAATTGTCACAATTAAACTAAAATTTCTGTGAACTCAGGAGATAACAAGAAATTTAGGGATGCGGGGATTGAAAATTGATGTCACATAGAGGTAATTATGCTTCTCTAGAGTGATGAACATTCATGAATAGGCTAATCATTTTTCGATCTCAAAGCATGTATGCATGAAATCTCCTTTCGGTCTCATCTATATATCAATCTAAACAAACTTGTACCTTACACTATTCTCTCTTTCGGTGCAGAAGCAGGGAAAATAGATCTTACCTATAACCACTATTTTCAAGCAGTAACAAACATCAAACCTACATTGCTAGTATCACACTAATTACCCACTCCAATCAATCACTTCCAAGCATTTACCAGAGACCCGAAGTAGAAATTTTGCAACCCTAACCTACAAGTTAACCGCATGTTAATTAGCCCAAATTCATGCATGAATTGTGCAAAATAGAGCATAACACAATACCCACTACATTAAATCAACACCCAGCCTTATAATTGTACCCCTAGATCTTGGGGTTTTTGCCAACCATAACAAAATTGCATACAAAAATACTTTCCATGAAAACAACTATTGTTAACATGAAATTAAGCAATTACAAGCAAACCTACTTTGGATTCAACTTCAATTTGTCAAATGGAAGAAAGAATTTGACAAAATACAAAGAATAGAAAATGTACTTCACAAAGGTAAAATGTTTCTCTCAAAACTCAAAATATTAAGGATTCTCATATCTCAACTGTCAAAAATTGCCTGATGAGTCAGGGATCTCGACTCATTTTGGGCTTATTATTTAAGGATATAGTGTCCCCAATGCCTATTTTATGCTCATAACTGAAGTGAAAATGTTGATATGCAGAAATGAAGGCTAAAGAGCAAGGCAAGGACATTACGAGGCCAAAAGGAGAGAAAAAGTTGAAGAAAAGAAAAGCTCATACTCTCCAAAGTCACTCGGCGACGCACCGGGTGGACCTTCAGCTCGCCTAAAGTTCCATCATGCCAGCCCATGGATGAAACCAACTTGGCAAGCAGACAAGATATTCAGTGAGAGGCTGAAGAGATTGGCTATGATGACTTGGCTCGCCGAAAGTTACACAAATATTTGATGAAAAAGGCACGCCAAAAAAAGAGAGAAGAGGAGTGCTCAGCGCATCGCCAACCAGTTCGGCGAACTCGACTTACTTCGCCGAGTTGACTCTGTGCTGAAATTCTGGGAATGTATAAATACAATTTTGAAATGAAGAGAAAGGGTTCCCATATTGTTTACTTTTGGGTTTTTGAATTTTTACATTCTAGATCATTGTTTTTACATTTTGGAGTAGAGATTTAGAGATTGTGAATTTTTTAGCTTAAATTTAAGCATCTGGGGATTGCAGATCGTTGTCAAATCAGATGTAAAACTTTGTTTGTAATGATTTATTATTTTTCACTATGCTTGACAAAAACCTAATCCTTTGGGGTGTGATTATGTAGTATAATGTTTAATTAGCTAATGGTTGTTGTTAGTTACTGATTTTATTGTTGTTTTAAAGTGGGTTCAATTAGTTGTTCATGTTTTAATTGAGGAATTGTAGTTGCAAATGGAATTCTGGCTTAGTTCTCTATATTTGCTTGAGAAAGAGGTATTAGATTCGAATTATTTATTTATTGTTGTATTCATTTCATCTTAAAGAATCTAGATTGAGAAACTGAGTTTGATTGCATTCTTACAAATCTAGCTTGTAAGAGTGTATTAATAAGGGAATTGAGTTTATCAATTGTGTTTTGCTTGTTGAGGTTTGAAAGAACTCGCTTGAATTGCAATAGTTGATTGAGAAATGACTATTGCAATCAAAGCCTAGCCTACCCACTGAGATTCAATACCTTTGAGTAACTAATAATCACCCATTGTGCAAAATTAGCATTCAACTTATCACACTCCTAAGGATCATTCTTTATTTGTTTACTTCCTATTTGAGTTGTTGTAACTTTATTACCCTAATCCCCTATTTGATATTAATTATCAAAATTTGTGATTTACCTTAATGTTGCGAAACCTTTACTTCTACAAACGATTAGAACACTATTTTACTTCTTAGTAAAATTTCCTACTATACCACTCCCTGTGGAATCGACCCCAACTCTTAGTTAAGTTTATACTTGTTAGCGACCGCCTACACTTAGAATTTGATGAAGTGTAATTGAGCGTTATCAAAAATGACGCCGCTGCCAGGGAGTGGTGTTTAGAATTCTTTTCTTGAAGTTTAGTTCTAACCTAATTTTGTTGTAGTCAAATTATCTTATTTGTGTTCTTTGTTTGTTGCTCTAAAACAGGTGAAGAGATGAGTGTAAATAGGATCAATGCCAACCAACTTGGAAATGATGATGACATCGGGAATTTGCATGATGTTAATGAGGATAGTTGGGAAGTGCGGGTGCTATTTGATTGTCTCCAACCGTGGAAAGTATGGTGTTTCATGTGACCAACAAAATGATACAGTTGTTGCAAATGAAGGGTCTCTTTGGAGGACTCGCTCATGAGGATCTTAATTACCACATCTGAAACTTTGTGGATATGTATGGACCTTTTTTTTCAAGAACATCACTCAAGAGTCAGTCCGACTTAGTTTGTTAGCCTTTTTTCTAATGGGGGAAGCAACGAAGTGGTTGACTAAACTACCAAGGGAGTTAATTACTACTTGGTAGGAGGTCACCGATGCATTCTATGAAAGGTTTTTCTGTCCTTCGAGGATTGTCAAATTAAGGGATAATCTTTAGAATTACCCAAGATCGGGCGGAAATTAAGGTTGGAATAGAGATCGAGATGATGGTTGGAGAGATCGAGATCGTGAATGGCGTGATCGCGGAGAAAATTAGAGGGATAAGGATGGTGACAAAAGACACTATGTGCTTCCCCATTAGCATGAAAAACCAAAAGAGCCTAGGGCTGATCCTAAAAAAATTCGCACCGAAGATATGCTTGCTCGTATTCTGAACAAAGTGGAAGGATCGGACAAGGTGCTAAAGGAAATGAAAGATGACGTATCTTCTCTTAATAAAATGGTCACATCACACTCGATATCTATTAAGCAGTTGTAAACACAGATGGGTCAGATCTCGGCTCAATTAAATCCAAGGCCAACAAGGGACTCCCAAGTGATAATTTAGTGAACACGAAAAATGAGACATAATCCCATGGCCACATCGTGCCACAACGTTAAATAAAGCTCTTCTTGGGAGGCAACCCAAGTTTTACTTTTTGTCATTCGGATAATTTTTGTTGGATGTGTAGATTTAAAATTCAAAGTTTGGGAGAAAAAGGCTACTTGGCAAGCTCAGAAACCAATCGGCGGATCGCCAAGTGGTTCGGCGAGCACGATGTTGATCACTATTTTGACCAACCTAATTATTGAAATACTGGTAATTTCGGTAGACAAAAAATCCATTCGGCGCATTGTCGAGTGGATCAACAACATTAATGAGGATGGCCGACTGAGGCGTGAACTAAAGGGTGAAAGGCTTCCAACCGTTTTAAATTCAAAACCTCTTCATATTTTTAACATTTCAACTATTGTACTCTCTCAACTTCATATTAGATTGTATTTTCACCGAATTTTTGCGCGGGTGCCGTGCATGATTGGAATTCATTACATTACCTATTTTTTCTTTTGCCTACGTCGTTTCATTATCTACTTTCGAGGTTGGTGTCCTGAATTGGCCGTAATTTCTTGCCATATTCTAAGAATGTTTGTGTAGTTGATGGAGCTATTGTGTTCTCATGTGTGATAAATTTATTGATTAAACATGGTTGGGTAATTGAACATGTTAGATTTTGTGTTTGGCCTAGCTAAATTTATGTTTTGGGTTTAAATTGTTTAAATTGCGGTTGCACATATTGGTTTTTGTGTGGGTGAAGTATGAGTAACTTGAATGGCCCTAAAAACCCTTAATTTTCCCAATTATGGATCAGGTGACGTCGGTTTTAAGGGAAAAAACGTTGTTTCATCACATCTAGATAATTTGGGGGAAATCTGAGTACCCCAGGGTAAGTTATGGTATGGGCTAGTCTTGAATTGCATGGAATGGGGCTTGAAATTGTTTATCCTAGGTTGTGTGTTGAGAATTGAGAGTCGAGGTGAAAATCTGGCACGATGGACCATTTGTCGAGCTTAGTCGAGCTCCTCGAATGAGTTAGGGGTTCACTGAATGACTCGGCAGTTGACTGACTAACACCTTCATCGCCTTCTTTGTCTTCAATTATTGTTGGTCTGTTTTGTAACTTTCGGCGATACACATGTGCTAGCCGAGTTAACTCAGTGACTCGTTTATAGACTCTGATCTCACCCTTTTGTAGCCAGTTTTTGGAAATTACTTTGTAAAATTCGGCGAGCCACCTTTGTCTCGCCGATCATGTTCGATGACTCGGGAAATAACCTTTTACATCACTATTTTATGCTGAATTTCTGATATTTTGTTCTATAATATTTTGCGAGCTCTTTAAGGCTTGCCAAATGAATTCGGCCACTCGCTGAGTTGATCAACGAGCTTTCCTGCACTTATTAATAGTGATATTTTACTAACCCTTTTCAACCAAATTTGTGTTGTTTATTTGTTTTGATAGATATGACCAAACCAAAAGTTCTAGCTAAGGGTCCCAAACAACGCAAAAGGGCAAAAAAAGTAGAAATTGATGCAGACATTGCACCTCCAAGAATCTATGAGACCTCGACCCTCTCAGGCAAGTGGTCAGGGTAAAGGCTAACAACCTGCGGAGCCATGTTCGAGCAGCCCCAACTCCTACAACATGGGTGTCTACTGCACCCACCTCACTACATTTGAGTCTTAAAGTGAGAATGATGAGGGATCCAGGACTCCAGTCTATGAGTACGAACCAGCCGATGATCAGACCCTTAGCGAAGGTGTGCTGAATTTTGCTCCAAAGCATTGCATGATCCGGCTAGACTCCCGGCACTCCAAACACCTCCACTACCTCTAGCACAGGCAGCATATTGGGCACCACAAGTTTCAATATTGTTGGAGTTTGCCGTAATGTGGACGAGCTGAAGTCCACACACATCTCTATTCTTTTGAGTGGGGTTGACATTCTTGAGGGCCCTAGTTTAGACATTCCAGCTATTTCTGAGATACCTCCAGCTACTGTGACCAGAGATGTTGCTTTAGATGCTGATGCTGAGGAGTCAGATGTGCCAGAGACTGATAAGAAGGAGTTAGCAACTCGAGATGAGGCGATGTACGAGGACTTTGAGGACTTTGAGGTTGATTTGGTCCACTGCGGGACACATCTATGATTGGTCCCAGTGGATCGCAACCCACTCTTGGAGGAGAGATAAACACTTACGCACAAATTGTGAGAGCACCAGATGCGCAACAGTTGCCTCAGGCTAAGACTCACCGGGGATCTTGACTCTTTTCCTGTTTTATTTTGTTTTTGAGACAATTTCTTTATTTCACATTGAGGACATTGTTTAGTGTTTTGGGTGGGGTGAGGGTATCTTCATACCTATCCCATTGGATTCTATTTGGTTTGTTTAGGATGATTGTGTGTTTTACTAATTTTGGTTGTGTTTGAAACTCCTCATTTTTTATGGAAAAATTTGTGAATGGTTGTTTTTAATCCCATTGATCCATCTCCTGATTTCTTGATGTGTGAATGTCGTGATTGTTCTCTTGCATATTTGAGTATTGGTTATGATCAATATCGATGAATTAAATAGTGCTCTTTATTGAACAAAATGTTTGTGCAAGTCCAATGAGGCAAATTTGAGTTGCATAAGTCATGTGTAAACTCTTAGCATCTCATTGTGACTAGTCGATTGTCGAAACGAGTCTTGCAATGACCGTTGCATGCGAGATTAACTTTTAGAGTCATGATGATTGTGTTGAATGTCTTGTGTGGTGAGGTTTTTTGATATGCTCAAATTACACCTCCCTAAAGAAGTATAAGCAGTCGTCGTCAAATAAAGAACCCAACTTGTAGGTTGGGGTTGATCCCATGAGCAATATGGTTCAGACATAAACTTAACTCACTATTATATCCGTTTAGTCAAAATATTTCGGAAACAAGTAATTAAAGGGAGGGGGTGTCTAAGCAAATAACCAATTGTTGATCAAGTAACAAGTGGGCAGGATTCAAACTTTTGATTATCAATATGAGAGAGAAACTAGGGTATATGTGTTCCCCACAAGCTTTTAACGCGGTAATCCTAATAATAGTAATCTTTTCCTAGTGTTTTACAAGCAAAGTTGGTAAGATAGGTATTCGTAAGTGATTGGTCCTCCAAATAGGGAATTTCACTACGCACCTTGGTCCGTCTACAATTGTATATTTTACTAACCCTTACCTTTACCTCAGATTAGACATCACATCAATGTATGACTTAGTTTTCACCCTCGCACAATTGACATTAGACTATTAGATAACATCCACTAAATCTCTGCTGTTAATTCTTTACTCATTAACTACCTCTTTGGTCCGACAAGTAGCAACAAGGCGATTTCTAACGCGTCCACTCGCTAGAAAGACATCTAAGAGAAAGAATTACCAATACATGCATAAACACTATTCAAGAATTACTTAATTATTATTTATACATTTTTAATTGATCACGAGTCCCACAACCATAGTTGTGGATTTAGCTACTCATGATTGAAAGAACACAATTCATGTTTTGATAAAGAGAATTCATGAACTTACGATTAGAGTAGAAGAAACCCGAAATCTCCAATTGAATTTCAAAGTCATAATCTTGTAAAACGAAATCCGGAAATCAAATTGCTAAAGTTGCAAGTTAATTCCACAAAATACCAAGAACTAAAAGTAAGCAATAATGTCTAACCCCCAAAAATGTTATTTACATACCCTATTTATAGAAAATATGTCCTAAACAAAAAGAAAACAAAATAAGGAAATAAACTTCTGGAACGCGGCATCAATCGACGACTCGACCTATGGACCGTGGGTCCACCTATGGTCTGTAGGTCCCCTTCCGTTGGTCAACACTTAGAACATTTCAGCAGGGATTGGAACCTTCACTCTCAGATCATCAATGACGGATGTGCAAGACGGGTCGTAGGTCGACCTACGGTTCGTGGGTCCTCTTCTGTGGCTCCACACTTAGGATTTTTCATCAGGTACAGGAACTTCAACTCTCTGAACCCATTCGACAGATGTGCAGGACGGCCCGCAGGTCGACCTACGATCCGTCAGTTGCTCCGTTGTTCCACAGTTGGTCAGACTTCCCTAATGCTCCATCTACGCCTACCCATCGACGAACCGTCAAAGGACTCACGATCTATAGAACACGCCCGTGGGTGGCACTTTCAGCATAATTTCAGCAGTCATCTTACTCAACCGTATCTAAGTCTATTTCCTGCAAATATAACACATAAAACATTATTTCTAATATAAAATGGCCCTAGACACACACAACTCTTAAGTAAAATGTATCAAAACTACCGTAAACTCACGGTATATCAACACCTTCAACTTAAACATGTTGTTTGTCCTAAAGCGACACACCAAAACTTTAAATGACACTTGTGTAGAAGCAGACATACAAAATTAAGTAATCACATGGCCTTTTCAATCCATCCTATTTCCTGAGTGGAAATCTCTTCAATTAGACTCAACAAGCTAACTCATACGGATCAAAACATGACATAGATCGACTAACAAACATCACAACATACACCTTTGACAACCACCAAGGTATCAAATTCTCCAACAAAGTACCTAGTGCCCTCACTTAAAAAGAAATCCTTTTTCACACAAAATAGATATACCTTTCAAGATTTTAGGATTCATTCAACACTCACGCTTAGAAGTGACTTTAAGTATAGTTAGTGCTCAATTCCATAGGCTTGCCCTTATTTTCACTGCTAGTCTCACCAAACTAGTTTATTGCATCACTATAGGACTCTCTTACAGTGTAACGTAGGCTCGAGTCAGGTGGGATATATTTGGGTACTCTTTAGTGACTTTCTGCCCTCCTTGACATTACATTGGCTTTTTACCTCTTTTCTCAACCAATTCTTGACATCCTACTATTTTCTTTTCTTTCCCTTGACTCTTTTCACACAGATGTGACTTTTGACTTTATAGCTCACATTTTCTCACTTTTCTTCTTTTTCTTTCTCTTTATTTTTCTTTATTTCTTTTAGCATTTTTGTTATTCATCTTTCTCTTCTTTTACACAAAGTCACATCTTTTTCTTTTATGTTTCTCTCTTCAACACAAAACCCTTTTTCTTTTGGTTTTCTTTTTCACAGCCACCCTCTACTTATGTGTTTAGCATGAGTTTAGGTGCACAATATCCTATGTCGGACCAGGGCCAAGATCAAGTTAACTTTTGAATTAGCCACCCTCAACTTAAGCTTTTGACCTAAGTCAAGGTGAACATGTTCATGGAGGGACCGAGGCCAAAAAAATTATTTTAGAGAATGTGAGTTAGGTAAATTGAAAGAAGTGGTCTACATTACGCTCAAACATTTGGATCAAAGGGAACATTGATTTCATTTGGTTAGATCATTTTAGGCTTGAGTGGACTTATTTGAACAAGGGTCTATGATCATTTCCTAACTTCTTGGCCTAGATTATCTTAGCAGGACCAACAGGGCAAGCTCTAGCTTTTCACACACTTTATGAACATTCAAGCTTTCCTCACACACACTTGGCACATTGTTTCATTATCAAATTATTCGATTACTGAGTTCAAATTTTAGCTTAGGTCATGAGGTCAAATCGGTTCCTTATCATCTCATATTGATATCCAGCACATTCAGCTTATCAAGCATACATATCTAGCACATTTTCACACGTTTTGGACGGGGATCATTTTTTCATGCTTTTTATTCCATCATGCTTTTCTTTTTCTACTTACTTCTACACATACATTCCTAAACATGCCTGTTCAACATAAAGTAAATAGTCCTTTGGGTGGAAAAGAACACAGGCAAGAAAACCCCAAAGGAGGATTATGAGTTTGGTTACTGAGACTTCACCCTAACACTCCAATCCATTTACCCCACCCACAACAAAATAAGGTGCAATTTCCCTCAACGCATAGAAAGAAAAAAACTAAAGCATAAGGTGAAGGTGAAGCAAACTTGTGGCACAAATGCACCGAACAATTCTCAAGAAGTGGGTGGGTCTGGTTTCCCGGAGCCCGCTAGATCAACAATCGGTACGCCATCATTAGCGCCCGCATCAACTATCCTTGCACCATAAAATTTCATCATTACCGCTGCCAGTGCATCAACACCCAACCTCTGTTCAATAGACACATCAGAACCTCGCTCCAGAATATGATTCACCACTGATACTGACTTGAGATATCTTTCCTGCTTCAGACCTACAAATATGGAAAAATACCTCTTCATTATTCAATCGAAACTTCATCTGCCCTCTCTCCCTATCGACCATGGCGCGCCCAATAGCAAGGAATGGTCTCCCTAAGATGACGGGAACCTCAAAATCAACCTCACAATCAAGTATCACAAATCTGTTGGAAGAATGAAGGACTCCACTTTCACAAGGACATCTTCGAGAACACCAATGGGCTTCTTCACAGTTCTATCGGCCTTGAGTAGTCGTATCGCAGTCAGTTTTGGAGCCCCTTAACCCAACTTCTTGTAGATCAACTTAATGCTAGAACCCAAATCACACAACACCTTCGCTAAATGCAACAACCCAATGGTACAAGGAATAATGAAAGCACCCGGATCCTCTTTTTTCTGCACAAGTGACCTAGCAGCAATAGTCCTGCAATGTCACAACCTCTCATCATTCTCAAAACTGACAACCCTCTTTTTGGTCACCAGATCCTTCATAAACTTTGCATACCCAAGCATTTTCTCTAAATCTTATATCAACAGAACATTAATGGAAAGTTATTTCAACATAGTAATGAACCTACGGTATTTTCCTTCTTCGGTCTTCTTCACCAATCTCTTTGGGAATGGCGGTGGAGGTGTAGGCATGGGAACAACTTTTTAGGTCACCTCCGTTTTATTCTCTGTAGAATTATTAGATCTCTAGTAACCTCGATCTCATCACCATCTCTTTCTACCACAACTTCAACCTCAGATGGCATAGGGGATAAATTATATGTTTAGCTCCTCGAGAAGTGACTGACATACAATGCCTGATGTGAAACAGATTACGTTAAGGCTATCCATTCACGAACTTCAATGCTTTGATGGAGTGTTCACAAGGATGGAGGTTGTTTGTCATGTATGGATGCCAAAGAGGGAGTTCAATGTCTTGAAGGAGCTCCCAATTGGGCAACACCATGCTTGGATGATAGCTTGGAGCGTGGGAGGCCTAACAAAGCGATGCGGAGAAAGTGAAGAATGTGCTCCATTCGGTGAGCTGGACAACACTTCGGCGACTCACCAAAACCCTTTGGTGAGGATTCCAAGATCGCCAACTGGCCCAAGGAGCTACGAAGAAAAAAGATGCTCATTAGGCGAGCTGAAGACCATTGGGGAATCACCAAGTGGATTGGGCGATGGTCCTCAGACCTCCCAAAGTACAAGTAGCTTCCCAGCAAAGGCAAGAAGCAGAGTTCCTTGCCAAACCTACTGGGCCCATCACCGAACTATTAGGCGAGCCTGACTTGGCTCACCCATTGGCCCATTTTGGGTCATCTATGTTATAATGCCTTACACTACAAATAGGCCTGTAGGGGTTCATTTTATGTTAGTTCGATTTTGAATATTATGGTTGTAAACCTAAACTCCTTGTGTGAGTGTTGAAAGTTTGGTAAGATTGTGTTGAATCTTGTTTAGAAACGAGGGTTGCTTGGCATATTGATTCCCTCGAGGTCTTCATAAGAGTTAAGTGCTTCTTGACGGATTAACGAGGTGAGGTCTTTGGGTTTAATATACCCTTAGGTTGCTCTTTGTTTCCTCTTTTTGTGTCTACCTATTTATTCAGATTTGGTACTTGTTAGGATCTAGATTGGAGGTTATTGGATTTAATACATCCTTCAGTTGCCAATTGTTTCTTATCTTGTGTCTCTTCTTCTATTTTTCTTATTTTTTGCTGTTTGTTGTGATTCTTATTGTGAGAATCGTATCACTTGGTATCAGAACCAAGCTTAGTATTGGCCCTACGGTTTTAGTCTTTGGTTTGTTGCACAAAAAAAAGTGTTCAAAAATCTATTTGAGAAATTTCAGAAATGGGTTTCTTAGATCTGAGTCTTGTTTGAGTTTCTGAGGTTGGAATAGTGTTCTCCAACTATATTTGAGTCTTAGGCTGAGATTAGAAGGAGTTTGGTACCTTATTCAAGGTTCTACCATTGAATACTTGAAGAAGTTTGAAGAAGATGAAAATGGGTTTTGAAATTTGAAGGTTTCAGTTTGGAATTGAGAGCTAAAAAGTATTGGGTGTTGTTCCCCACATCAAGGAGAGCATTCACCTAGATTTTCGTGAAATTTCGAGACAAAATTTTAAGGGTTTTGTTTTTGGGTTCATCTTGTTCTTGAAGTTCATGAAGAACATTCATATCTTTAAGAAATGGGGTATTTGAAAAGCAAGTGTTTGATTCAAAAAGGAATAAAGAGAAAGTTTAAAGGTGTTTGTAAAAGGGGAATTTACCAAAAAGGGTAAAGCCTAAAGGACAAAGGAAGAGGGGGGGGGGGACCACCAAGGTTAACTTTTCGGAGCCTTGAAATTGTAGCTTGAGGAATTTGGGCGAATTCCGACTTGGATCGCCCATTCCACTAGGCGCCTCGCCCTTTGGGCAGCTAGGTTGCCGAGTTGGACCTCACTTTGTTAAAGACACTGAAAATTTCGGCGAGCTAAGCCCTGGTCACCGAGTCCATTCGGTGCATAGCTGAACTTCCACCCATATCACTGAGTTGCCTTGTCCGATTGGCAAGTTTGGTGAGTCAGTCTTCAAGTTGGCGAGCTGAACTTCATGTTAGGCGAAGAGAATAGTGCATTTGGAGATGAGAAACTCATCTTATGACCCTTTTCATCTCAGGTTCTAATTTCTTAGTTTCCTTTCTTTTGATTCTAGTTCGTAATCAAGATTTCTAAACTAATTCTCAACTGGTACTTACCTACTTGTTGACTATTGGTTCTTGAAATTCACTTCTTTGTTAGTGCTTTTCTTTTCGTGTTTTTTTCATTTTTACTTCGTAGTTAACTTCTTGATTCAAGTCCATTTGATTTAATCGAGTTGTCCGTATTTCTTTAAACAAAAATCCATTCCGGCCAAGAGTAGAAATTGAGACCTTGTGATCAACCGAGTATAAGCAATCTTCAACATTAGTCGTGCCAGTACGAGAGGCAATAAAAAGTGTGCAAACACGACTGATTGTGAGCTTATTTTACTAACGCTAACGTTGTGTGCTATTTTGTTGAGCTGTCTTAATTGTTAAGTACCATGGCAACCGGAAGTGAAACCCACCCACCTAAGGGGAAGGTTACTTTGGAAACTATCATGGAAGCGACCACGAATGTAAGTCGGACGATTGGGTGCATGCATGAGCGTTTAACTGCCATAGAGAATGGGCTATCACGAAGGGATGAGACTTGGCCCAAAGAGAGACTTCACACTACCATCGTATGTGGTAAGGTGGACTATACCTAGGAAGGCCATGATCAATCACGAGCAAAGAGAGAATATCTTCTACTCCAAGTGCCTTATCCAGAACCAAGTATGTGTCTTGATCATTGATAGTGGAAGTTGTGCCAACCTTTCTAGCACTGCCGTGGTGAACTACTTGAAGCTTCCTACCACTAAGCTTGCTAAACCATACACACTTCAATGGTGGAATGATGTGGAATTGAGGGTACATGAACAGGTGTTGATTAAGTTCCAAATTGGGAAATATCAAGATGCTGTCCTTTGTGATGTGATTCCCATGCAAGCTAGTCATGTACTACTCGGGAGACCCTGGCAACACTGCCATGCGTCCACACATGATGGAAGGCACAACACATACACCGTCATGTCAATGGATCATAAGTATGTACTTAAGCCAATGTCACCATCCTAGGTCATAGAGATGTATCGAAAGATGGATGGTTGAGAGATAAAATGAGGAAGGAGGAAGGACATGTGGAGGCTGAGGCCCAAGGAGAAGGAGAAAGTAGAAAGTTGAAAGGAAAGGCCAAGTTGTTGTTGGCTGAGCATAAAGAGATGAGGGAGGAAGTGGGGGTCGAAAGTGAATTGATCCTTAAGGATCATGAGTTGCAAGCTAACCCATCTCACTCTTCCCCTCCCCATTCTATTTCTTTCCTTTTGCAGGATCCTCGTGAAGCCCTTTCAATGGATACACTTGTGGGCTGTCCAAACATTCCTAAGAGAGTGTCAGTTGAGGGTAAGGATGATCTTTCTTGCGGGCATCAAGGTACAATAGCTAAACTTAACACTTTTGCCATTACAATTGAACAAAGTGTGAATGTTAGTTTGTCTTTAAGTGAGCCTATTGATTCTTTACCTTGTATTGATAATGTGCTTGGAATGTGGATACAATAGTTGTTCCTATTGATGACCGAATTGATTCTTATAGTAAGATCGGTTTGTGTCCACCTAGTGTTGACACCTATGCCTTAAATGCTAGCTCATTATTTTGGGATGATTGTGTTGGTCAACCTATTTGTGCGTGTAGCTCACTGGTTGAGGGTCCTTGTAATGTGATTAAGGAACCTTAAGTTGGTGGACTAATGAGAATGTTGATGATTTGATCAGGAGTGAATCTTTGAGCATGTCTTTTGTGGCTGATCCAATTGCTTGCTCTACTCATAAAGATCATGTTCTTGAAAATGCTTCAAAAATTGATGTGTCTTTTTTAGGGTGAACTTGAATGTTTTAATTCTTCCCTAGTGGTTGATCATTCCCTCTTTAAGTACAATATCCTATTTGAAGATGATGAAATCACTCCTAGTGATGTACCCAGTGGTGAGAGTCATGAGAGTAGTATAGTTCTTGATAACTATACTTGCTATAATAACCCACTATAGTGTGAAGCTTTTCCTCCCAAAGATGGAAATCTCTTCTTAGAAGATGAGAGTACTCTTGTAAGGAAGGAATGTGTTGAGGAAGGTGGTGTTTGTTTTCCCATTCCCTTTTCTTCTTGGTGTGTCCCAATTGTCAATGGTATGACCCATGAGTTTGAATCTATTAGTAGTCATACCCATGAAGACACCTTGGAGGAAGTTGAATTGCGGGACACCTTTCTCTATTACTTGTTTACATATGATGATGTTCATGCTGTTGAGTGGAGTATGATGTTGGATAATGAGAGTTCCAATCGGCCAAAAGGAGAAGTACTTGGTCCAAGTCCATGGATCTCCTTTCCATTGGACCCCGGTAGTGAATTAAATTGTGGCACTTGTGTAGTGATGCTTGGTCAAGATGAAAAGTATAATTTGGATGGGTTTGTTGATACATTTCCCAACGATGGAAAGTCCTTCTAGAGGGTCTACAATCTGATTGACGAGCCTACACTGTGTATGGGGATGGGTAGTTTCCTAAGCCCTTTTCTTTACTCATGATGTGAGTATGATCTTGTCGATCGTACATTTTATAGGGGTAGGAGTTCTTTGTTGAGAGAAGGTGAAGTTTATTTTAAAGTTGCTATGAAGTCTCTGTGTGTTCCTTCTTGTAAAGTGATGTGTAATAGGATCCTTGAACCTAGTTGTGATCTTACATATGAGAACACCTTAGATGTCCCTAGTGAGCATGACACCTTTCTTTATTATCTATTTGCATATGATGATATGCATGTTCGTGTGGGGTACCATATTTTATGTTAATAGTGGAATCAATGGGGCAAATGAGAGTCTCCTTGACTCGATTCTATATTCTTCTTTCCCATTTGACCTCGGTGTTGGTCTAAATTGTGATGGGTATGGTAGTAACACCCTCTTTATTTCTTGTGATTCTTACTTGGTGTTATTACTTGATCCTATGTGCTTGAATGAGGTTTGTTGGCCAAGTTGTGTGGGGGATACTTTTGTATTTGACCCCGCTCATGAATTGGGAATAAGTACATTCTTGAAGTTAGCTAGTTCATTGAATGGATTCTTAAGTTGGGTTAACTTTTTTTATACCCTTGCACTTAGTTTTGAGAATGTTTATGTGCTACTTGACATAATGGAGGTCTTGTGCTTGTTTGAATGTGGAACCAATGAGGGCTTACATAGGAGGTTGTTTAAGTGTATTGGTTCCTACGCTCTACCCTTATGTCAATGTTTCTTACTTAGCCAAGTATCTATTGCTTTGATGTGTTACAAACCCTTGGTTGATATTTGTGTTGCTTGGTTATATGTTTGTGCACCCTTGGCATGGTGATAAAATTGTTATTGCTAATACTAACCCTCATGCCATGAGGATCTTGTTCCCGTTTGCTTCCCCTATGGTTTTGCAATGTATGGATTCTAGGACGAATCCTTTTCAAGAAGGGGAGAATGATGTAAAACAGATTATGCCAAGGCTATCCATTCACGAACTTCAATGTTTTGATGGAGTGTTCACAAGGATGGAGGCTGTTTTGCATGTATGGATGCCAAGGAGGGAGTTCAATGCCTTGAAGGAGCTCCCAGTTGGTCAACACCATACTTGGATGATAGCTTGGAGTGTGGGAGGCCTAACTCAGCAAGGAGGAGAAAGTGAAGACTGTGCTCCATTCGGCGAGCTGGAGAACACTTCGGCGACTCGCCAAAACCCTTTGGCGAGGGTTCCAAGATCGCCAACTGGCCTAAGGAGCTACGAAGGGGAAAGATGTTCATTAGGCGAGCTGAAGACAATGGCGAATCGCCAAGTGGATTGGGTGATGGTCCCCAGACTGCCCAAAGTTATAGTAGCTTCCCAGCCAAGGCAAGGAGCAGAGTTCCTTGCCGAACCTATTGGGCGCATCGCCGAGCCTGATTTGGCTCGCCCATTTCGGGTCACTTTTGGGCCCATCTATTTAATATTGCCTTACACTATAAATAGGCCTTTAGGGGTTCATTTTAGGTTAGATTAATTTTGAATATTATGGTTGTAAACATAAACTCCTTGTGTGAGTGTTGAAAGCTTGATAAGCTTTTGTTGAACCTTATTTAGAAACGAGGGTTGCTTGGGATATTGATTCCCTCGAGGTCTTCGTAAGAGTTAGGTGCTTCTTGATGAATTAACGAGGTGAGGTCTTTGGGTTTAATATACCCTTAGGTTACTCTTTGTTTCCTTTTTTGTGTCTATCTATTTATCCGAATTTGGTACTTGTTAGGATCTAGATTGAAGGTTATTGGATCTAATACATCCTTTAGTTGCCAATTGTTTCTTATCTTGTGTCTCCTCCTCTATATTTCTTGTTTTCCACTGTTTATTGTGATTCTTCTTGTGAGAATCGTATCAATGCCCATCTTTCTTCGGATTCATGATGGTGTTGATAGAGTGTGCCAGGCTGACGTGGGTTCACTGTAGTGGACAACTTATTAAATTTCTGCTAAAGTTGCTTGATTGATACTGCATGGGCATCAACTTTTTGACCGATTCCAGACAAGTCGTTTCGCATCTCTTTCACACTCTCATCAGTAACATCAAACCTCTTCATCATATTCTGCATCATATCCCCAATGTGTGACATACTACCTCCAGCTTCTCTATTGCCAAATTCCCGATTTGCAGGTGGAACATAAGGCTCAACTCTCTCATTTCTGTTGCCATAATTATTTCGGTTGTACTTGTTTTCGTGATTGTAGTTTCCATCTCGGACATTGTTTCCCTATCGATTGTAGTTTCCATAGTTCCGACCTTGGTGCCAATTATTCGAGTTGGAACCTTGGTCGTTGGCTCAAACCCTC
>NC_064285.1:41613554-41645617 GCF_019186545.1 Solanum stenotomum | reverse complement strand
CCCCCCCCCCCCCCCCCCCCCGTCTGATAATTTACCAAATACGCATCCTCGTCATAGTAGCATTGTTCAACTGGTGGTGGTGGAGTTCTCGTCAAATAGTTTACCGCATTCACCTTCTCTGCACCTCCAGTCACATGCTTTAGTACCAAACCCAATTTTGTCCTCAACTAAGCCATCTCATCAAGAATGTCATCACTGGATTGACTAGGTGCGACTTGAACTACAAATGTGCTTCTACGAGTGGTTGACTTTCTAGTGCTCTATGCCTTATTATTTTGGGAAATCCTCTCTAGTTTCTCAGCGATCTCCTCAAAAGCGCACTCACTATATGATCCTCCAACAATAGTATCAAGCACAACCTTACCATTGTCAACTTGACCTCTGTAGAAGTACTCCTTTAGTGACTCACTATCTATGCGGTGATTCAGAACACTTCTTATATAAATGCAGTGAACTTATCCCAAGAACTGCTTATCGACTCTCCTGGTAGTGCTACAAAGTTATTTATGCAATTGGTCCCATGTATGAATCGAGTTATATGGAAGCTCAGGAAACCACACCGCTGCATAACCGGTCAATGATAGAGGGAAAACTCTCAACCCTATGACATTTATATCCAAATCCAGTTGTCCCGCACAACTCTTGCAGAGACTTCTCAATTTAGCCATGTGACCATGCTGGTCTTCCAAAGCTAGACCAGAAAACAACCCTCTTGTTGTGAGCATTTGTGATGAGTCCATGATTTGGACTCATTTAGGGCTTTATTTGAATAGATTTAGTGTCCTCAAATGCATATTTTGTGTCAATAATTGATGTAAATCCTTGATGTTTAGGTATTTGGATTGAGGAACAAAGCATGGACATTAATGAGCAAAAAGGAACAAGGCAACAGAAAGAACGAAGAGAAGAAGGCCTGAGGATCGCCTAATCCATTGGGTGAGTCGCCAAATGGCCATGGTCTCGCCTAAAGTTCCAGTGTGCCAAGCCCCAAAGGAGAAAATCAAGTCAGCAGTAGAAAGGAGTAGTCGGTGAGTCACCAATGATTCCGCGATGCATTACTCTAATTGCTTAAAGTTACAGAACTTGAAGATGCTGAAGGTCAAATCAAAAAGGCGATGGAATTGACTAAAGGGCGAATCGCCGAGTGGATCGGCGATCCTGACTTATTGCACCGAATGGTCCTTCGCATAACATTTTTTGGCAACTATAAATATACTTTTAAATTCTTAGTTAAGTATCTAGTTTTTAATATAGAATCATAATTATCAGTTTTTGAGTAGTGAGCTTAGAACTGAGTTTGGAGACAATATTTCCTTATCTTTGAAGATTTCCATTTATGAGAAATTGTAAGTGGGTGTTGAAAATGCTTCATCTTAGACCTTTGTAAAGACGAAATTAGTCTTACCCAGTTGATGGAAACACAATTTGGTAACAATTTTTATCTTTTTATGATGTCTTGCTAAAACCTCAATTCTTGGGGTGTGATTATGTGATAATGGATTGATTTAGTTGTTGGGTATTGTTAATTGATAGTGTAAATGCTATTTAAAAGTGATTTCATTTAGTAATTGTGGCTTAATCTAGAGGGTTGTAGTTGCAAAAGCAACTCTATCTTCCTGTTTTTGGCTTGCTCGACAGAGAGGTTTTAAAATCAAGTTTACTGATTTGATGGTCTGTGGGCATTGGATTGTCACGGGTTCAGCTCGAGAGAGTGAACCCTAAGCCCTTTTCCACACATTCAGCTCGAGAGAGTGAATGGACTAAAGCGTAGGCTGTTCTTGATTGGTGCTTATTGGTGTTCGAGAGAAACCAATTTGATTCGGGGTAAATTGTTCGAGAGAAAGTTTATCCTCACTAAAGTCTAGATTATTCACTGATTTACAGCTATTCACTATTAATTGCAATCACCCATTTGTCTACCTTAGCCCATAATCCAATCACATCCTAAGAACCCGTCGCTATACTTGCTATACACGTGTTATTTGCTATTGTAGTTGATAATTACAATCAAAACCCCCCCTATTATTTGACACTTGTGTCACCCCAAACTTGAACCATGCTTTTATTCGTAAATGTGTTTACCTATGATTGACTTGAACACATTTATGCTTTCTATTGATTCTCAAATACGTACCACTCCTTGTGGGATTCGACCCCAACTCACTTAGTTGAGTTATATTACTAACTAATGATTGTTGACGCTTAGTATTGGATGAAATGTCTTTGATACATTATATACATATATTAAGTGAAATATTCTTAAGGGCGGTGTCAACTATAATACATTTTCTATAGGTATCATGATGAAATATTTTCTGTTAGATTTCCAGTAAGGAATATTTCTGTGCTTCTTGGAAATATTTCCTTAAATGTGTTCATTGAAGATCGGCGCACACTCGTAATTAAAAGAAGACGTATTTGGACATTCAAACCAACAAAATCAATCTAAAGTCATATATAGCACCATCAGAACTTCAAAGTATCATGAATGATATTCCCGTGTGGCCATAAATTTCAAAGTTGAAGTTTGAAAATTGAGTTTATGAAGCTGTCATATTTTGAAATTTGAATTTATGTTTGAACATACATTTTACTTGGAAATAAATTGTCCATTTGATATAATCCTAAGGATGGAATGACTTTAGCTGTGGTATGAATTTTTGTACCTGATTTCTCTCTCGATTTGTTTGCAAAGAAGTGTTTGACTATAGCATAGTCACTTGTAAAACTAATAACTATTGATAAAGCTACTCAAATCAAGTCAATACCTAGAACAACTAGGGTCAAGGTTATACTTGATGTAATGGAAAAGTTACTAAATCCTATCAGGTTCAGTTTGTGGATAGAAAATCTGGTTAATTAATCGAGGTTTTTAAGGTGACTGTATATGATAATCTATATTTATACTAAAATTATTGAAAGTACCAAGGTAATGGTGAAGGTACTTGTCATTTGATCTAGAAAATAAATCAAAAACAATAAACAAATTGATGATACCATTAAAGTTGCTTTGAAAGGTACTAGCGATATGTAAAAATATCATGGTGATGCAAGGGAAATGTTCAAAGAAAAAAGAAGGGTTGTAGGTATCGATCAAAGTATAACTACTTCTTTAGATTGAGAATTGGTTGTTGCCACTTCTGAGAAAAATTGAATAGACAATATTGATACATGTAATATTGGTCATCAAAAACCTCCAGGAAACAATGGTGTTTGCAATAACCAACAGGCTGATACTAATAAGGTGCAACCAAGAGAATTTGGGGTGAATTTGATGTCTAATGCAACTAAAAACATAGGGGAAATACCAAGAGTTGGGATTAATGCATCGGGACATTCAAGACAAAAACTAATTGATACAACTGATGTTGAAGATGCTGAAAATTCTGGGTAGCATGTTTTACTAGTTGAAATGAGAATGCTACTAAAAATTTGATTTTGAGTGCACTCAAAAAATCATGCTACTAAAAACTAGTCGAAATAATTCTCCATGTAGTGGAAAGGGTGTGACTCGAAATTTTTAGGCCAGTGAGAAGAGGAAAGATATTAATAATGCCTCAAGAGACCTATTATGTTCGAATAGCTTTGATGCTTTATTGAAGGCTACTGGAAAAAAATGTAATATTATTGCTCCATCATTAAATATTTCTAATTCTTAAGTAGCTAAGATCATCCATGAAAATAGGATGCCATGCTACTCAAATACAATACAGTGATCAAGCCACTCATGGTCAAATTAAACTCGTCATATAATACGGTCCCATCAAACTTTGGAGTCGCTTGATGAATCTGAACAGCTAGTAATGTCAATAAAGAATGACAATGGTTTGGTGAAAGAAGATCAAGTTTCACCACATGTTTTGAATAGAAAATTAAGTCTAGAAGCTCTAGTAGTTTTGTTTAAAAGGGTGATTGCGAAGAAGAATTAGTCAAGTGCCGTAGTGTCAAGATTTTGTCCAACAAATGATTATACAATTGATTTGGGAGAGGACTCTTTTGATGAAGATGAGGAATACAATATGTTAGACTTATGTCTTGATAGAGTTACTAGGGAAGGGGATATATTACCTAGGCAACAAAGAAGTAGAAGCAACAAAAGAGAAAACAAGACACATGGAAGGCAACATAGTTAAGACGGTAAAGTGACTAAGGAGTTTGTTCCAAAGCACCTACTAATGCGTCTGGAAAAGTAGAATCATATGGTAGTACCATATAGGTTTAACAAGATAAAATAAATTTTAAAAAGAAGTAATTAATTATCAAGTGTTATTGGATAGATTTGAAGAAGAATACAAGAGGAAAATAATTTGAGTTACTTTTGATGGGGATTCAATCTTTTTAATCATGCATTTGTAAAAGAAAGTTTGAGGTCAATAACTCAATCTTCTTCTTGGTTGTAATATTTTTGCATTATTTAAACATCCTCATTTTCAATATCATCATAGAGTGTATTACAAACTTTGTGATGATCACAAAAATACCTAGTTCTCTCAAGCTGTTATTTTCTTTATGTTTGTTAGTTCGTAGATGTTAGTTATTTTATTATGATTGGTAAGGTAAGGCATACCCCCCTCTTTCTTGTACCTATCCCTTTTGATATCTTTGTATTTTTAATAAAAGGTTGCTAGGCACTCTGTCTAGTGGTAAATTTACATGCAAAAAAACAACTTGGAAACAAATTGAATTTTTGTGAGTGAAAGTATAAATTCTCCCAAAAGGTGATCTGAACCAAATTTTTAAACTTGAAATTTTTCAAAGATAGATATTCAAAATCTAATCCAAAATTTATGGTCAAACAATAAGTTGAATTTCTTCACTGAATTTATTAGGTCTACCTCTTTTATCTCGTGAATCACAATTTCATAATTTGTTTGTCAAATAAAAATCGTTCGACAATAAAAACTTTGTTTTGTACCTAAACATGGTGTGGTTGTATATTGGCGTCTCATACATACTTTAATTCAATCTTCTTTGTTTAATTTATCCTTTTAGTCTTGGATTCACTAATTGATTCCCAACTTTATGTTAGTGCAACTCTACTTTTGTAATGATCCTCCATGTTATTTCCTTGTTATTATTTTTTCATCGTTTAGAGCGCTCTTATTGTTGGGTTCGAAAGTGATTAGGGATTCATGCTGAAGTTTACAATTGGAGATCAAGACGGTGATTAATTAGATGATAGAAACTTGTAGTAAAAACATAATATTATTATATGAAAACTATATAAAAGAAAAATATTATACTTTTGTTAGAAAAAATCAAAATGGTGAATTGAGGTAGAGTAGACCGATGATCCTGTAGTCATTTGGCCGGTAATTGAAAGAAAACGCTTGCATCTGCTTCCCCTATTACATAACCAGTCCCATGTCCTATAAACAAAACAATTGTGTTGTTTGTATGAGAAGATGGGTCTTCAATATTTAGAGTTCCAAACTTCTTCTTTAAGGAAAAAAGGCATAAGGCACAAGTACCCCCCTTAGACTATGATTGTCACGCCCCGAGGCTACCCCGTTGACGTAACACGGGACCTAGGATTACGAGTGACCCAAAGCTAACCCTGTTTCTGGCATATCATAAGAATAATGAAAAATAACTTAATAAGACAAATATTATGCAGAAGCTAAACACTAGATAATTGGAAAATGGGGGATACCCAACGAGTCTGAATATAAGAAACATACTAAGAATTTAGTAATACTGAACAACCACTCAAAAACTAAAGTTGAATCTACTACTTTGTCTGAAAAGCCTCTAACTGAGTAGAATTGCTGGGACATACCCCCCAGCTAGCTCTAACAAACTTAAACTGAAATGTAAAAGACTAAAATGAAAGCATGTCTGTTGTCCTCGATGTATGAGGACTCACCACTGAAGCTATTGAATACTGAACAAGAATTGATCTAAGCATGGTCTGAATGCTGAGTACCTCAACCTATATAATGAAAGGATATAGCGCAGAGTAAGCGTCAGTACTTGGAATTTACTGAGTATGCAGGATATAGATAATTGTTGAACAAGATATACAGATTATAAAAAGTATACTGAGCAAATGACATATATTGAATAGAATGTATATAAATGCTTAAATGTAACTGAAACTGAGCTAAATGCAATGACCAAGTGCAAATAATGAACATAACATGATGAGACTGAATACTGAAGTATAATCTAAAAACCTGGTTAAATGCACTAAATTCTAATTGTGGGAGCTACTATTAACCGACATAAAACAAATCTAACACCTCAAAAATTAGTACGTTAAACTAGAGCCTAAACGTGTAAGTTAACGTCAAGGGTTAAGGGTAAGGGACAATGATTTTGGGTGAGGGCCATGGCTAGGGGGCCAAGGCTGCCAAGAAAACACCTAGCCACTGTCCACCATGACCATGAGGGTCTTCACGACCTGTGGTGGCCACCACGAGTCGTGGTGCCATCCGTGGTTGCTGAGACAGTAAGTCCCCAAGGCTGCCAAGAAAAGGCCTCCCTTCACGAGCCACTTCACGGCTCGTGGTGATGACCACGAACCGTGGGAAGGCTCATGGGGTTGCCTTAGCCTCAGGAGAGGTTTTCCAAGTTTAGGAGGGACACTCGTCAAGGGACCACAGGCACCACCACGAGCCGTGATGCCCTTGACGGGTCGTGAAGGTGGGCGTAGTCCCTAGGAAGGGGCTGCCTAGTTAGTGGTGTTTTGGTAAATTCCAAATTAGTTAGTTAATTAATGGGTTCGATTTATATTGTTTTATTTCACATATATAAATGTTTTTAAGTCATAAACCACCGCATTTACTTCATTGATTCCCAAGACCCAAACCAAATCAAAAAGTTCTTCTTCATCACAATAGTTCTCTCTCTAAAACTCCAAGAAGAAGAAGAGTAGAATTGGAGCTAGGGTTTGGAGAATTTAAGGCTTCTTACTCAAATTCTTTGAAGATTCATGATCAAGTTATGGTATCGTTTCATCTATTGGGAGCCTTCACCCATAGAGCCCCTTCAAAGTTCAATTTCAAAAGTAGTGTTTTCCCCAAAAGTGAGAGTTTGACTTCAATCTCATGGGTTCTTTCCAAAAAAGTTTTTTATGGTTGATTTATGATAGATTATTATAGAATTTATGGGTTATTGTTGGTTTATGATGAATTCCCCCGAGAACCCATGGAATCCCTAATTTTCCCAATTTGGATCTTAAAGTGTTGGTACTGTTGTATATTGGTCCAATTAAGTGAATAATGATTGTTTATGGTTTAATTAAATGATTTTATTATGATTATACATGTATCCTTGATTAACCTAAGATTCTAGGGTTAAATTGATATAATTTGTATTATGCCATGAAAGAGGGGATTTAGTGTTTATATGTGACCTTCTAAGATTGATGAACTTCTTTATGAATTGCTTGAGATTAGAGCACCTAGATATGAATTGCTTAAAATTAAAGCCTGTAGACATGAATTCATTAGATTAGGACTTATATGATGAATCATGGTCAAGTAGTATTGATATTGAGTTTACATGATACTATATGACTATAAATGGTTAAGAATGAAGCATGTGACTAGTTCACCTTGAGAGTTAGGTTTACATGATGACCATGTGAGGTATTGCTTGAGAGTAAGGCTTGTAGTATGAATATGACTTCTAGGGCTTTAAGGGTAAAAAGCTAAATTGAATGAACTATGAATGTTGAGGCTTTAGGAAGGAGACTATTATGTATGTTCACTTGTATATGGAATTATTGTGGAAGGACTTTACCCACATGACATGATATGGGTACATGATATTGTGCATGTAGTAAGTGAACTACTTGAATTGTGATTATATTCATATCTAATGTAATGAATGCTAGATGTGTTGATGTAATGCGATCTATGATCCTTGAATGCTAGTTATGAGAATTATGCATGATTGTGATATTATGTACATGCTTTATGAACATTGAGAGTGAACTGTTTATGATGATGATATTATTGTTGTGTCATTAAGAGGACAATTACACACTCCATGCATGAACTTGACTATGATGTAACTAAGGTGGTTTTGAAAGGCTATTTCTCATATGCACCCTCATGAACACACTATGACATGATGTGAAAGGTTTACCGACATAATAATGATTCTAAGGTTGAAAGGCTATGCTCACCTATTGAATCTATGAGCTATCATGATACCATGTTATTGTATTGTATTGAGTGTTAAGTTATTCTTTCATAAACATGAACTTAAGTCAAGACTTAACATTGACTTAAAGGGAATTATGCCTAGCACCGAGTGGATATGAATATGAGATGGAAGCTTTTACGCCTGTTAGTCCGGCTTCCCAAATGAAAGCTTTTACGTCAATTAGTTCTGCTTTCTAAATGGGTTCCTTTTACTCCAGTTAGTTCGGGTTCCAAAATAGTTATCTCATGATATGAAAACCTTTTGCCTCAGTTAATCCGGGTTTCTAGTAACAATCTCCTTATCCCGTATCTATGTGCCCACAAAGGTCTTTATCTAGTGGATCCACCTAAGCTAATAAACTTCAGTTCTCGTTAGGCAAGTAGGACACCTCTTTTCAGTGTGGGGCAGTACACACCGGATTCCATGTAGCTCACATGGCCTATGTCGGTTAAGGCTATTTTCCTGCATGAACTATGAACAAGAACATGAGTTATGTACTATGGTTCCTCAAGAGGTTCTACTTAGTGTGAGAGGGGGTATGGGACTTCATTCATACATTGCACAAGTAGGTTTGAGAGTGGTCGTGGTATGTTTCTCTTATGATATGATGATTTATGAGTTACTGCATGTTTTATATGAATTATGAACATGAACTATACTTATGAATTCTCAAGGAGCTCTACTTAGTGTGAGTGGGGATATGAGATGATCTTGGTATCTAATTATGTATGTGAACTATGTCTTATGATGAGTGATGTTTGCATTATGCCTAAGTTAGAGGCTATGCTTGTGATTATGTTGCATTCCTTTATGCTATGATGAACTATACATGAGTGGTCTTATGAGATACGTTCTCCAACTATTTCAAAGATGATGTTCAAAATTGGCATATAGCATGGTTTCAACTAAAATGTCCCTTTTAGCATGTTTTAAAGGTTTTTATGCATGGCTATCATACTTGGTGCATTTTTGTACTAACCCATATTTCCTACATTTTTCTATAAGTGTAGGGTTCGGTTCTTGATGGTGATCTTCTATTGGTTGAAGCTTGGAATAGGTCTTTCTCCACGCTTTTGGTGAGTCTGCATGGTTCGAGGACGAGAGTTGTTAATTTCTAGTTTCTTCTTACATTCTCTTTTTGAGACTGTGTAAAGGGTTGTGACCCTATTTGATATTCGACTGTATTAGATGGCTAAATGAGACAATGTCTAGACTTCCAATTGCTTTTATAAAAGAGTTTGATTATAAAGAAAAGTTTTAAATTCTGAATCATTTCTATTAATCTTATGTCATGATATGCTAAGGGCTTGTATGAAATGCCTTCGGGGTTGAGCACGTCGTGTTACATCTAAGGGTTACCCCTTGGTCGTGACAACCACGTGAGCTAAACGTGAAGTCTGGTGTATATGCCCCATGGAGAGGACCCAATATACCTTTCCAGGGTATAAAAGCATGACTGACATGATCACTAAATCTGATGCCCATAGAGGGGACTTATACTCCTACGGGGGCACTTAGTTTTAGGACTATGAGGTACGTTGATTCCTAGTCCAACTCGGTACTAAGCCTATTCCCAACTGGAAATGAGTATGACACAACATACCTAAAATACTGGATAGCTCAATATTATGACATGTAAATCTGAGAATGGAACATTTAAGTACTAACAATGTAACATTCAAAAACTAGAATTTTGAGTTACTTATAAGGAACTAAGCAACCTTTCAAAGGAAAACAAGCTATTTCGATTGAGGAAACTATAACAGGTAATTCACAACAATGTTTAAGGTTTTAGAAACCCTAAGTCTAAACAAGATATAGAGAATCAAGAATCTTACTGAATTCTAGGGACCTAGTGGATGAAAGGAACCCAATAGTGAAATTTCACATACCCGGTGATGAAATATACGGAGAAATCCTTCGATTTTGGGGCTAGAACTGAAGAAAACGTGTTGCGTGTTGTTGAGAGGGCTGTCGACTTTTCTCTCCTTTTTAGCTCTATTTTCGATGAGTTTTGGTGAATAATGAGTTTGGTTATGTTCTGACTAGGTTATTAGGCTTTTTGTTCTTTTTCTTTTTGTTTAATTTCATACATTTCTTTCAATATTGCCAGCTCTTTTTCTAGTTCTATTATTTTAGTATTTTTTACTTTTTCTAATTGTGTACTTCCTTTTTTGCTTGTTTTATTTTTTCAATTTTCGTTTTTCTATCTATTTCTTCATTTTCTTTTGTTATTCTTATCATAGCAGTTAAACTATCTTCTAATTTTACTGTTTCTTTTTCTAACATTAAACTTAGATTGTCACCTATTTTCTTATATCTTCTTCCTAGATTAGAAAATATTATTTTTATTTTTAATCTATCATAGTTTTCATATGTTTTTTCATCTATTGCGTATTCTTCTTTATTCATTTATAAATTGTGTTGTCGTTTATATTCTAAGTTTTCTATTTGTATTTGTAGCTATAAAATAGTTTTTCTTTGTGCTACTATAGTTTTTTTTACATATTCCTGCAAATATATTACTGTTAAGTCTATTTTGCCTATGTCTCAATTCTTGTCTTTTTGCTATAATTATTTTAGTAAGGTTTTGTCTATATTCATTATTCTCATTATTCATTGTATCTTTAAATATTGAACATATATATATATATATTCTATTTTAGATATATTATCTATTAATTGATCTAATTTATCGTTACCAATTTTTGTGATATTGAGTTGTTTATATTCTGGATATAATTTGTTTAATTTTCTTCTTATTTTTTTTAACTGTCTACTGTATGTTTCTTCTTATATTTCTTTTCATCCATAGCTCTGATACAATTTTTTGGGGGTGCGGAATTCATGGTAAAATGTAATAATACTTATTGTAATATTCTTCTGATAGTTGTCTTAATCTGACTATTTCTTTAATATTATTTGTGATGTATTCTAGCTACAACATATCTTGGGTTCTTAGGTACATAAGTAAATTATTTTCTATTAATTCTTCTAATAGTTTTATGTCTTTCATAGCTTCTGTCCAATATTGTAAATATTCGTAGTTCATTGTAATCTGAATTTATTTCTAAATCATATCATTCTATTCTTTCGAAGTCTAAATCATGTAGGTCTATTTCATACAATTGTTGGTCTAATATATCTTCTAATTCGTTATCATTAAATATTTTTTCCCATATGATTCTTCTTAATTCAATTATCTTTATACCTCTAAGTATATCTAGGATTAAAGTTTCATAGTTTTTTATTATTTCATCATGCATGTATGTAGTCATGTTCGTTGTTATGCAGGTTTTTTATTTTCAATTATATGATATTCAAAAATATATGAAATTAGTTCTGCATATTTGTTGAACAATATACCTTTGCCTCTTGCTTATCCATGATATCTGAAGGTTGTTCCATTATCTATTAAATAGGAATATCTTAAGTATTTGAGAGTGTTTCTTATGAAAGCTTGCCTCTTATGTTACATGTACATTCCTTTATATAGACAATTCTAATCTTATCCTATTTCTTATAATAATGTGTCTACTGTACACTTTACGACTTTTTTATATGTCTACTGTACACTTTACGACCTTTTTATATGTCTACTGTACACTTTACGACTTTTTTATATGTCTACTGTACACTTTATGACGTTTTTACATACTTATTTTTTACAATAATGTGACTACTGCACACTTTTACTTTCTTTACATAATAATGCACATAATAATGCACATTTTACATATCTTTTTGTTTTCTTCTTCTTATCTTCTTTGTCTTCTTCTTCTTTTTATTTTCTTCCGTTCATGTGAAGATCATGTGTCAACCTTCTTTTATCTTTTTGTTTTCTTCTTCTTTGTCTTCTTCTTCCTATCTTATCTCTTTGTCTTCTTTTGTATCTCTTAGTCTTCCGTCTCTATCTTCTTTTATTTTATCATTTCAGCTGGACATCGGAAATTACCTTATCTTCTCCATTGCATTTTGAACATATATGGTCAGGATATTCGTGTTCAATTAGTTTAAAGCCAGAAGAAAGACCTACAACAAGAGCATTAAATGCAGGATTTGTTTCATCAGAACTATTAACTAGATACTGTAAACTAATTGGACACAAATATCCTGACCATATATGTTCAAAATGCAACGAAGAAGATAATGTAATTCCCGATGTCCAGCTGGAATGATAAAATTAAAGAAGATAGAGACGGAAGACTAAGAGATAAAGAAGAAGACAGAGATAAGATAGGAAGAAGAAGACAAAGAAGAAGAAAACAAAAAGATAAAAGAAGGTTGACACGTGATCTTCACATGAACGGAAGAAAATAAAAAGAAGAAAAAGACAAAGAAGATAAGAAGAAGAAAACAAAAAGATATGTAAAATGTGCATTATTATGTAAAGAAAGTAGAAGTGTGCAGTAGTCACATTACTGTAAATTATGTATGTAAAAAAGTCATAAAGTGTACAGTAGACATATAACAAAGGTCATAAAGTGTACAGTAGACACATTATTATAAGAAATAGGATAGGATTATAATTGTCTATATAAAGGAATGTACATGTAACATAAGAGGCAAGCTTTCAATAAACGAAGCAAGCTTTCATAAAAAACACTCTCAAATACTTAAGATATTCCTACTTAATAGATAATGGAACAACCTTTAGATATCATGGATAAGCAAGAGGCAAAGGCAAGAGGCAAAGGTATATTGTTCAACAAATATACAGAACTAATTTCATATATTCATGAGTATCATATATATGATTGAATAAATTTATGTTAGTTATTATGTATTAGAATTATTTGAATCATGATTTCTAGTTTATTAGCACACTAGAAACAGGGAGAAAACTTCTATACTATGTCATCCTAATGTTGAAACCGGTAGGCAAGGTAAGCCGTTTAGGGGAGTAAACAAAGTTGAGGCGCTGATAAGAAGGAAGTATCCGCTAAAATACGATGCTAGTAGTGACAAGAGAACATGATAAACAGATAATCTAGTTCATAATGATCTAATATAAATTTAATCAATTATGGATATGATAGAAAGGAATAATTGAAAATAGAAAACCTGCATTACAACGAACATGACTACATACATGCATGATGAAATAATAAAAAACTGTGAAACTTTAATCCTATATATACCTAGGTATAGAGATAATTGAATTAAGAAGAATCATAAATATTTAATGATAACAAATCAGAAGATATATTAGACCAACAATGGTATGAAATAGATCTACATGATTTAGACCTCGAAAGAATAGAATGGTATGATGAGTAAAATGACGTAATTTAAATGCTCAAAGCATAGGGGAAAAGAGTAAAAGGACCTTGACTTAAAAGCTGACGGAGGCCTACCATGGCGCCATTGACGGATAGTCAAAGGGACCACAACCCATCAAGTAGGTCGTGGATTTTTTGCCACTGACTACTGGTTCTGGGAGGTCCCTTCCACAAGCCATACCACGGCCCATGGAGGACCACGAACCGTTAAGGCCACCGTGGTCCTTCCCTTGGGTTGGGAGTCTGCTGGCTCACGATAACAGACGTCACCACGACCCGTAATCAAGACCACGACCCTTGGTGGGCACGGTGGTCTGAGGCCTGAGTTTGGGTTAGTTATGCCTTGCCTCCACGAGCCTTCGCACGTCTAGTGTGGTGGTTCACTGATTTTATTAACACTATCAACGACACTTAATCCAGTTTTAAGAGTCAACGATCGTTAGGTAGTATAACCTAACCAATTGAGTTGGGATCGTTCCCACAGAGAGTGGTACGTGTTTGAGAATCAAAAGCAAAGCATGAACATGTTGAAATCAATCATAGGTAAAGACACTTGCGAATAAAAACATACTTAAAATTAAGGGGTGACAAAAGTGTCAAATAACATGGTGGTTTTGATTGTATCTACCAGCTACAACAACAACAACAAATAACACTAAGGAACAAGTAAAGAGACGGGTTCTTGGGATGTGATTGGATAATAGGCTAAGGTAGACAAATGGGTAATTGCAACTGATAGTAAATAGCTGTAAATCGGTGAATAAGCTAAACTTTAGTTGGGATAAACTTTCTCTCGAACAATTTACCTTGAATCAAATTGGTTTATTTCAAACACCAATAAGCAGCAATTAAGAACAGCATACACTTTAGTCCATTCACTCTCTCGAGCTGAATGTGTGGAAAAGGGTTTAGGATTCACTCTCTTGAGCTGAACCCATGACAAACCAATACCCAAAGACCACCAAATCAGAAATCTTGGTTTTAAAACTTCTCTCTCGAGCAAGCCAAAAATACGAAGGTAGAGTTGCATTTGAAACTACAACCCTTTAAATTAAACCACAATTATTGATTGAAATAACTTTGAAACAACTTTTAAATATCAATTAACAATACCCAGCAGCTAAATCAACCCATAATCACATAATCACACCCCAAGAATTGGGGTTTTAGCTAGACATCATAGAAAGATAGAAATCATTAACAAATTGTGTTTCCATCAACTGGGTAAGATTAATTTTGTCTTTACAAAGGTCAAGGTTGAAGAATCTCAAATACCCACTTCCAATTTCTCAAAAATGGAAATGTTCAAATCTTCAAAGCTAAGGAAAAATATTGTTTCCAAACATAGAATTCTAACTCTAAAATTACTCTAATGAATGGTTAGAATAAAATTTGATACTAAACATAAAGTTTGAAAATGTATTTATAGTCGCCAAAAATTGTGTTGCGAAGGACATTTGACAGAATAGGTCGGGATCATCGATCCACTCGGCGATCCGCCCTTTGGTCAGTTCCATCGCCTTTTTGCTTTGGTCTTCAGCATCTTCAAACTAATCACTTCATCGCGAAACCATTCGGCGACACGACGACTTCTCCTTTTTATCGCCGACTTGATTTTCTCCTTCATGGCTTGGCACACTGGAACTTTAGGCAATATCATGGCCATTCAGTGACTCGTCCAATGGGTTAGGCGATCATCAGGCCTTCTTTTCTTCGTTCTTTTAGCTGCCTTGTTCCTTTTTGCTCATTAGTGTCCATTCTTTGTTCTTCAAATCAAATACCTGAAAAATCAAGGATTTACATTACTTATTGGCACAAAATATGCATTTGAGGACACTAAATCTATTACAATAAAGCCCTAAATGAGTCCAAATCGTGGACTCATCAACACTCCCAATTTTAACTTTTGCTTGTCCTCAAGTAAAACTCAAGTTCATCAGCTGAAAAAGGATGTGTCAAACAGTTCTACACAAGACTCAATCATGAATGCACACAAAAAGACTCAATTTACTCATGCAAGGATCAATTTTACACTCAAAGATTCAAGTTGTGACTCACCATTATCAAAGATTCTCAAGTTCAAAATATTTGCTTCATATGCAAGTTCAAGCTCAACAAAGGTACTTAAATGCCCTCACACAAAGAATGATTCCATATTCACACACAATGGTTTCACAATTTAAAGCTTTAGAATCAAATGCAACACTCACACTCACAAAGATGAACACAATGCATGACTTCACCTATAGGTTTTCCCTTATTTTCCAATCAACACTTGTTTCAGCTCACTCAAGATCAAAAAGGTCTTTTCAAGGCTTGTAACATGGTCGAGTGTAAATGTATGATCATTTAGGCTTAATGACTTCTATCCTCATGAAATGTGGTGTGAACAACACTTTCTTTCCTTCTCTTCATCATTCTCATTTATGGTCATAGGTCACCCCATTACTCACTTTCCATGGACATTTGGATACCCCATTTTGTTTGCACTTTCACAACTTTATTCCACAACTTTTCATTCTTTTTATTTTCTTTTTCTCTTTCTCTTCTTTTTTTTTTGTATGGAGGGGTTCCATTTTGCTCAAAATCATGGGTAAAAAGGGGGACTTCTTTACATTTCTTGATTTACCTTATTTTTTCACCACACCCCAACTTAGGCTTTTGGCCCATGTTGGCTATTCAAACTAACCACAATTCAAGAGGATTATGGGTAATGGATAAAGAAAGGTCAAGATTTCATCGAGTTTCTTCAAAGAAAAGGATAAAGCTCAAAGGGTGTTCAAGTAAGGATCACACACTCACAAGGTTTGCCACAAAAGAGGTATAATGTCAAATTGTTTCACACACTTCAAAGTTGCCTAAGATCATTTCAAGAGATTGCATCACTTAGTCAACTGGACCAACGGGGTAAATTCTAGGTGTCATCACACATGCTTCACGGTAAGCTCATCATACAAGGCATTGACACCAATGTCAAACAAGACTCCACACTTTCGCGAGTGTGCAATTATCATCACAAGAAACTCAATTTGATAAATGGCTAGTCATAACGAGACGTAAAAAGTTCACATATTGCCTATGCAACTTCATTTGGCGTCATTGTAGCCACGCATTAATTTTTTTTTTATTATGAGCACTATTTAAGTCATTGGTATTGATCAAGACCGATACTCAAATTTGCAAGAGAACAACCACATTCAAACACAAACAAGAGCTGGCACAAAATTTCTCTGAAGGGTCCAAAAATCATTTCCAATTAAAGCAAGGAGCCACAAGCTCAATCATCCACAAAATGTAGTATTAACAAAATTTATAGCTAAAAAACCCAAGTATATATAGACATAAAAATATTCACAAAAGGTGGGCCTCACCCCACCACAAATAAAAACCATTTGTCCTCAAATGCAAGCAAAATAATATCCAAAAGTCAAACAAAATAAGACAGAGGGAGGTAAAAAGGAATCATGTCTAAACAGCCGCTCCCTTTGTCTGGGTATCAGTGCCCGATGCATCATCAACAGTACTAGATCCACTAAGAGATGCCATGGACGTGTCAGTCAGTGATGTCTGGATCACTGACGGTACAATAGTCTCCTCCAGATCTGACAGTTCTACATAAATTATATCCTTTCTCACCTCAATCTGCTCCTCATCGGTCTCTGTCTCCGACTAATCAGCTGTTGTGACATCCCTATGTACATCTCCGGTAGTAGCTAGAGGATCTCTAAAGACTCGGGGGCTTCCACATCATCCGCTGCCTCCATTACTAAAGTGAAGTCAGTATACTTTAGATAGTTTATATCCTTCCTCAGATCAATAACTTTGGCTTTCAATGCCTTAACCTCGGAGGTCTCCCCCTATCTGCCCTCACAAGCTGTGACTCTCGCAGTCAAATCGTCAACAGAAGCCCGAAAGGGGGTCAGTTCAGCCAGAATAACAGCCTCAATCATCCATGGGATGGATCTCTCAAGTCGGGTCGCCCTCACATCGACTGAATGGGCCCGGTGCCCCATCTTCAGGATCATAGCCTGAGTGATCCTGGTGGGCTGGGTAGAGGTGGAGGCACCTGGAGCCTGTGAAAAAGAAGAAGAAGGGCCAGATGTACCTGAATGTCTAGAGGTCGGAGTTGGTAAAGACGCCTCTGCAGGTATCGAACCAACGTACACCTCTGGGGATGTATCCACCAGAGTTGCTCTCCTCCTGTCGGCTTCCTCTCGTGTGGACTCGGCCACAATACACCAGATATCAGCGGAGGAAGAAGGGTTAACCTCAATATCTCTCTCAGTGTCTCGGAGTACTCCAACACGCCGACACAACTCCATGATCAGGACCAGAAATGGCAAGGAGGTCTAACTCTGCTTGGCCCTCATGGCCATCTCTTGCTCTATGAAGAGTCCCAGGTCGATGCTCCTCCGGGATATGATAGCTCCAATGCAGGCTGCCTTAGGGTGGCGCAGAATGGACTCATTCTAGGATGCCATTATGTTGCTGCTAATGAAGCGAAACCAGAACCGAGCAACAATGCTCAAATCCCTCTTCTCTATGGGGACCCCTGCCTCGATCCACCTAGGGGTGGTATCGGAAATCAATGGAGCCAACCAGCCCTTCAAATCATCTAAGGACTGCGTAACCGACAAACCCTCATATGCCTCCGTAGCTCCAAGACCCCTGGCAAGTACAGTATTGATACATTCTCTATTGCATCCAACTTGTTTGCCCTGGACCATGACCGATTTAACATGTTTGAACTTGCTGGCCTTTTTCTTACTCTTTGGAACTAATTCACCATACACTGAATAGAACTCCCAGACCCATAAAGGAATGTAAGGGCCTTGGGGCCTGGTGAACTGCTCAAAATGGTGAAAATGGAGGGTGTACCTCACCCTAGAGTATTTTCCCTCAAGGCCCTTTGTAGAAAACAATATCTCCTCGAAGATAGTTCTTAATCCATCACCTTTTAACCTGTTAAGAAGCCTGGAAGGATGGACTACTAGTGGCACTGGAGCCACAGAAGGTGTCAGAGCTGGCACTGAACCTTCTGGGGTGAAAGCTGATGGGACTCCAGTTGGTTCAGTGCGAGATCTATAACAGAGCTCATCCCGCCGGGACTGTAAGGGTTGATCATCCTCAGGCTCAAATAATGCAGCCCAGGAGTCAGCACACACTCTATCCCTATTGTGCTCAGGAACCTCAGCTGCAGGCCTCTTGCCTTTGCCCTTGCCATATTTGCAAAACATCATCAACAATATAAATAATACGAGCAAAATTATCAAATTAAATTAGGCACACGAGTATGCAAGAACAAAATCAAACATTAGAGAGGCCCAACACACATCACTAAAATAAAATTCAATTGCAAATGAGCACAAATTGCTAAAAAAAAAACTCAGGGTTTGGAAAACCAACCTTAGATGCCGATTAAATATTTTGAAATGCTAGGCGGCAAAGAAATCCACTTCAAACACAAATCCAACGACTGAAATGCGGTAAAAATGCAAGAAATATAGACCATACTATGCGGGTGTGAGTTTGGGAAGTTCAAAAGTGAGGGAAAAATTAAAGAGTTGGAAGTCTAAATATTTGGCCTTTAAAAACCGTCCAGTTCTTGACCATTCGGTGACATTAGTTTTGCTTGTTGACCCACTCGGCGAGTCGCCGAGTGGGAATTCTCTCCGAGTTTTACAGGACCTCCAGTTATTGTGGGAGTCCAAATGGTGGAATAGATCGTGATCGCCGACCTGCTCGGTGATTCGCCAAGTTGTTCCTCGGATAGCCGAGTTTTACAGACCCCAATTTCAAATTGTCTTGAGTCAAACAACGGTTCAAGTCAGGCCCGCCGACCTCTTCAGCGATGCGCCGACTAAACTTTTAGTTCGCCAACCTATATTTTTCAAACACCTTCCACACTTTGACCTGCACAATCACACACCATTATTTCTAAAACAAAAATAAAGCGATAAAACCTTGGGTTGCCTCCCAAGAAGCACTTTAGTTAACGTCATGGCACGACGCAAGTCCACACTAAACCTCATTCTTGGGGTTGGCCATAATATCACTAAGCAACCCCCTTGTTGTCTCAGGTCTAAATAAGACGAGATATGACCCATTTGGGTCTCCAACTGCTTGATTGATTCTGAGTGGGAGGTAACCGTCTGGCTATGGGTCAACACATCTTCTTTAATTTCTTTCAAAATTTTGTCTGACCCCTCAGATACTGATCCGGATTTCCTTAACTGATACTATGACACCTCTGATGCCCTAGCAGCCTGACTAGCGGTGTGTGAACGTAGTCAAGGGTCCACAGAGAAAGTGACGACTTTAAAAGCTGTCATTGCTGAACTAAGAAAAGATATAGAACACCTAAAGACCACTGATGTGTCCTTGGTCTTTGGAACAGTGGAGATGCCAGACATGCCTGAATTGCCTCAGGAGATCAATGGACATGGGGATAGAGCGAAGCAGGTAGCCGACTATGAGTCAGAAGCAAAGACTGATGAAGAGACTAAGGGAGCTGCAGATGAAGACTTGACTGAGATGGACGAAATTATGATAGATGTTGTTGTGCAAGCTTTTTTGGTAAAATCTCCTATTGCGGGATCCAATGGAGCTGTTCTTTCTGGTGGTCACTCCGGGCACTGATGCCACGATAGATAGAGAGACTGCGTAGACATGACCTTTCTCTACCTTCCTCTCTATCTTAGTTACCTCTACTTTTGGGCTACTTTTATTTGCATTTAAGGAAAAATGATTTTTATTTGTGGTAGGGTGAGGCCCACCTTTTGTGTTCTATTTGATGTTTGTATATTTGGGTTGTTCTGTGTCAAAATTATGTTTATCTTCTTTTTGTGGATGTTTGAGCTTGTGGCTGGCTCCGCTTATTTTTAATTGTAAAATAATTTTGACCCTTCCAAATTTTTTTGACTTTTTCACACTTTCTTGCCACCCCTTTTGAGTTGAATTTGGCTGTTCTTTTGCAAAAATTTGAGTCTCGGTTTCGGTCAATACGGATGACTTGAATAGTGCTCTAAATTGAACGAACATGAATGTGCGGCTACGCCGATGCCAAATGAAGTTGCATAAACAATATTTGAACTCTTTGCATCTGGTTGTGATTAGTCATTAATTGAATTGATTCTCTTGTAATGACCATTGCACACTAGCAAAAGTGTGTAGTCTTGTTTGATTTAAGTGTCGATGTCTCGTGTGATTAGCTTGCTTTGAACCATGCATGAATAAACCTAGAATTTGCCCTGTTAGTCTGATTGATTTAGAAAGGTGTGCTCTTGAGATGATCTTAGGCAACTTTAAAGAGTGTGAGCCAAATTTAACATATACCTCTTTTGTGGCCTACCCGTGAGCGTGTGAAACTCTTTTGAATACCCTTTGAGCCTTACCTTTCTTTGGAAAAACCTTGATGAACCCTAGACCTTACTTGACCCAATACCTATAATCCTCTTGATTTGTGGTTTAGCAAATAGCCAACATAGGCCAAAAGCCTAAGTTGGGAGTGTGGTGAAAAGGAAAAGGAGAAGTCAAGAAGTGCAAGAAAAGTCTCCCTTAACCCATGGTGTTACAGAATGATGGAAACCCCTTATAAAAAAAAGTACAAAAGAAATTGGGTTTCCAAGCAATCCATGGAGGTGAATAAAAAGATGACTTAGAAGCACTACAAAACGAATTGATAAAGAAAAAGAAGGGAATGCCTTGAGAATACTACATCTCATGAAGAAAAAGTCACTGAGCCTAAATTATCATACCTTTGCACTAATCCCCATTACAAACCTTAGAAAGACCTCTTTGATCTTGAGCGAGCCGGACCGAAGATCGATCGGAAAATTAGGGCAAGCCTATGGGTGAAAACATGCATTGTGTTCCTCTTTTTGAGTGTGAGCGTTGCATTCAATTCCTGATCTTGAATTGATTAACCTCTGTGTGTGAATATGGAATCATTCTTTATGTGAGGGCATTTAGACACTTTTTGTTGAGCTTGAACTTGAGGGTGAAAGGTTGTGCTTAAATTCACTTGCGTTCCCAAACTCTTCTGAAATGACTTCCAAAAGTTCGCAGTGAATTGAGCTCCTCTATCAGATATAATAGAGATTGGCACTCCATGTAGCCAAACTATCTCTTTAATATACAACTTTGCATACTCTTCAATTGTATAAGTAGTATTGACCGGTAAGAAGTGCGCTGCTTTGGTGAGTCTATTAACAATCACCCATATGGAATCAAACTTCTGAAAGAAGCGAGGCAAACCAGTGACAAAATCCATATTAATTATATCCCACTTCCAAATTGGAAGTTCTATACGCCGCATATAACCTCCAGGCTTCTGGTGCTCTACTTTAACTTGTTGACAATTTGGACATTGAGCTACAAATTCTGCAATGCTCTTCTTCACGTCACCCCACCAATATACTTCTTTCAAGTCATGATACATTTTTTTTGATCCTGGATGGACAGAATATCTTAAATGATGTGCTTCCTTCATAATTCTCCTTTTTAGTCTATCTATGCTAGGTACACACAATCTGTTTTGGCATTGAAGTACTCCCTCTTCTGTAAGCTCAAATGCCTTTGTCATACCTTGTTGTACATTCTCCTTAAGCTGTAATAGGATAGGATCCGTGTACTGCTTCTCTTTCACCTCTGCTACAAATGAGGATTCTGCAGTATTTTGCACAATAACTCCCTCATCTGGAGATTCAAGAAGGCGAACCCCAAGCTAGCTAATTGACGTAGATCTTTAGTTATTTGCTGCCTTCCTATGGACTGCTCATAAGTGCTTTCCATCATTTTACGACATAAAGCATCAGCTACAACATTTGCCTTCCCGGGATGATACAAGATATCAATGTCATAATCTTTTAATAACTCAAGCCACCTTCATTGCCTCAAGTTCAGATCCTTTTGCTTAAAGATGTATTGTAAACTCTTGTGATCAGTATATATATCAACGTGAACACCATACAAGTAGTGGCGCCATATCTTCAAAGCAAACACAACTGCTGCTAGCTCTAGATCATGGGTTGGATAGTTTTTCTCATGTGACCACAACTGCCTTGAGGCATAAGATATCACCTTACCATGCTGCATCAACACACTTCCTAAGCCCACTCCCGATGCATCACAATACACTACGTACCCTTCCATGCCTTTTGGAAGTAGATATACAGGTGTAGAAGTCAATTTATTGTTCAGTTCTTGGAAGCTTCTTTCACATGTATCGGTCCACTGGATCTTGACTTCTTTTTGTGTTAGTTTTGTTAATGGTGCGGAAATAGAAGCAAATCCTTCAACAAACCTTCTAGAATAACCTGCCAGCCCAAGGAAACTACGAACCTCCGTAGGTGTTGTAGGTCTTGGCCAGTTCTTCACAGCTTCTATCTTTTGGGTATCAACCCTTACTCCTTCATCAGATACAATATGACCCAAGAATGCCAAAGATCTTAACCAAAACTCACATTTAGAGAACTTTGCGTACAACTTTCGATCACAAAGAATCTGTAACACCTGCCGCAAGTGATTAGCATGGTCCTCTTCAGATCTTGAATACACCATAATATCATCTATAAATACTCTCACGAACACATCCAAAAATGGCTTGAACACCCTATTCATCAAATTCATAAAAGCTGCTGGTGCATTTGTTAGCCCAAATGACATAACTAAAAACTCGAAATGACAATACCCTGTTCGAAAATCCGTCTTGGGTATATCTTGATCTCTGACCCTCACTTGGTGATAACCCGACCTCAAATCAATTTTTGAAAAGCACTTAGCACCGTGTAACTGATCAAACAAATCATCATTTCTTGGGAGGGGATATTTGATCTTAATCGTTACCTTATTCAACTGTCGGTAATCAATACACATTTTCAATGAGCCATCTTTCTTGCGTACAAATAAAACTGGTGCTCCCCAAGGGGACATACTAGGCCTTATAAATCCTTTTTCTAACAAATCATTTAATTGTTCCTTCAACTCCCGTATTTCTACCGGGGCCATTCTATATGGAGGTATGGAGATAGGTTGAGTATCTGGAATTATATCAATACCAAACTCTACTTCTCGTTCTGGAGGCAAACCTGGAAGATCTTCAGGAAATACATCAGGAAATTCATTTACCATAGGAACAGATTGAAGAGTTGGTGGATCTGTATCTATATTTCTTACTCTTACTAAATGGTATATGTAGCCTTTGGACATCATCTTCTTCGCCTTAAAATAAGATATAAACTTACCTCTTGGCGCCCCAATATTACCTTTCCATTCAATGACTGCCTCTTTTGGAAAATGGAAATGCACTAGCTTAGTTCGACATTCTACTGTAGCATAACAAGAAGCTAACAAATCCATACCCATGATGACATCAAAATCAACCATTTCTAGTTCAACAAGGTCAGCAATTGTATTACGACCACAAACAGTTACTATGCACTTTCGATAGACTCTTCTAACTATAATAGATTCACCAATCGGTGTAGACACTTCAAATGGTTTAACCAATAATTCTGGTGTTCTTTTGAACTTTGCAGCAATCAATGGAGTGACATATGATAATGTAGACCCCGAACCAATTAATGCATATACATTATGTGAACAGATGGATTATGTACATGTAACCACATCCGGTGAAGCCTCCAAATTTTGTCGATTCCCTAGGGCAAACGTGCGATTCTGAACTCCACTAAAACTAGCTGCCCCTCTAACACCTCCACCACGACCTGCAGGCTTTATGCACCCCTGCCTAAAGAAGGAACTGATGAAGACGATGCAACAATCGATCCAGCAGGTTGTGCTATACCACCCATGCCCCTTTGAGGGCAATATCTCATCATGTGTCTCGGTGTACCACACCAAAAACAAGCATCTGTCCCAAACCTACATGTGCCTAGGTGATTTCTCTCGCATTGTATACAAATTTGTCGAGGAGGTCTTGATTGGCTCATAATTCCCTGCCCTTGGTGCCCCACTATTTTTGAGCTATGGCTTTCACCTCTTTGCCCAAACTGATCGCCCCTAGACCCTCGGGGTGGAGCACTAGCTGTAGAGTAGGAAAATGATGTCCTAGGCGGTCTATTAGAAAACCGAGGCTTAAACTCACCTTGAGATTGGGTAAACTGTCCCGTAGATTTGGCCCTCTTGGACTGCCCTATTTCCGACTCTTGTGCCCTTTTACTTTGCCTTTGATCATCCAACTTTTGTGCAAAATCTTGCATCCTCGCTATATCCATATCTTTATTCAAAGAAGCAATGGTACAATCTCTAACCAAATATGAATCTAATATGTCCACATATCGATGAACTCTATCCTCCATGTAGACACTACATTAGGAGCATATCTGGATAAAGAATTAAACTTGAGACTGTACTCCCTCACGCTAATATTCCCTTGGTGGAGATTTAAAAACTGATCAGCACGGGCCTCTCGGATCTCCAATGGCAGATAATGGTCAAGAAATGCCTTTTTGAACTCTTTCCAACTAGCTAAAGGTGCATCTGTAACCCTTGATTGCTTCCAAGCTTCATACCATAATATAGCCATACCCCTGAGTCTATATGTTGCTAGCTCAACTGCTTCTTTACCACTTACGTGCATAACATCCAAAGTTCGTTGAATATGATCAATAAAGTCTTGCGGATTTTCTTTAGGATCTGACCCGGTGAATGATGGAGGGTCCAAATTAAGAAAATCACGTATCTGCGTACTAGCAGCCCTATCTGCACCACTCGTACCTGCAATTGGACCTTCTTGCCTTTGCCCTTGGCCAGCAACTATACGAGTCAATAATTGGATTGCATGCATTCTTTAAATCTTGCTCAGTAGTATTAATAGGGGGTTCTCGAGGTGCTGCTTCCCTCCTTAAATCATCTGGAGATGGAGGAGTCGGGGAAGTCTGTGATAGAGACTCATTTTGAGCCTCACTTTGATCAGCTCGTCTAGGTAATGATTGGCTACTCCCTTCTCCGGCAGCCACATCTATTTGCTTGCCTGTATTTTTACTCCTTCTCGTAACCGACATCTTTACTCTAATAAAACAATTTAGAGGTTAGATATAATCCACCTACAATATGGCTCTATCGCACGATCTAGAAGATGAAACAACAGAAACAACTCCAACATGTCCCGTAGCCTCCTGTTTATAGATGTGGTGCACAACACATCCATAAGCAAGACTCTACATAGACACGGCCTTGTAGACTCCCTAGGACGACCTGCTCTGATACCACTTTTGTCACGCCTCAGATCTGATTAAGACGGACAGGCACCCGATGTCTAAATGGCCCGGGAGGACCAACTTACAACCTGCACTTACCATACATTTAACTATGATAACTATGAAGCTATGACAAGCTTATATGCCCTGTAGTGATAAAAGACCGACATAGATAGACCCAAAACTTATGTACAACACTTGGCCGTGGAGGCCACAATTGTTAAGAGACAAGACACAACCAAACTTTATACATTAGTCTACAAAGCCTCTTCAGGGTAGACAACATTAGTTTATGTCGGGACAAGGCCCCGCCTTACCCTTAACTACTATACGGTAAAAAAAAGATGCCAAAGACTCGATTAAGCCCCGAATCAACTTGGAGCTCACCAATAGCAGCTGAGTGTCTTGTGCTCCTACTGGGGAGGTCTACTAGCTGGAGTACCTGTGGCTGCAGCATGAAATGCAGCGTCCCCCGAGAGGGACGTTAGTACGAAGAATGTACTGAATACGTAAGGCAATGACATATGTAAACAAAAGCTCAATTGAAATCAAGTATCAACATGTAAATGCATAGATCAGATTAAAGATAACCCTAGTTGCTGTTTTGGGATCATGTACATTATATTCTGTTCCGTAATTTTCTTTACATTGCGATCTTTGTAAAGCATGTGATACAAATAACCAACTGATCAATGGTAAAAGAGGATGACCCATGCTAGGCATTTTAACCCCTGAGATGCTGTCCTCAAATATATAAATTTGGGATCGATCCATGCTAGGATTTTGCCCCTGGGCTGCCACCCTTACACATATACCGCTTCATATAGTTTCTTTAATCTTTAATATTGTTATTTTTGTGGTCATAATTATTTTTGAGCATCAGAACTGTGGATCAGTAGTAGGAAACATGTGAATATGCACTTAGGGCAGTAACAATAACACAAGATGGAAATGTAACACTAATGAATTACATAAGAGCTCAAATGACACAATGGACCTCATTTGATTGACAGGGGGAATCACAAAGCTACTGCTGAAATTACCCTTTGCTCATACCAATACTTGGAAAAGTAAAGATGCACATATATTGAAGCAATTCAACACACTAAGGAGAGGGGAAATATTGTTAGCTGTGTTTGGGATTGTACGCTGCCACTATGTGTCTTTTACTGGAAAGAGAACTTAGGAAGCTCACTTGTTGGTAATGACACAAGCAGAGTTCATGCCAAAGAATATAGAATAGAATAGCCTTACATACCTTGCTGTACCACTCAGATAGTACGATGAATTACCTCCTTCCTTTCCGATTATTAATCTACAATGAAATAAGTAACACAACTAATATTAGTAGCTAACCAACATATTGGGCTACTTAAACTTGGAAAACAGTAATCAGGCAGCAAACCCATACTTACCAAACCGATGGTATGCATTCCACCCCTTCTCCTTTAATAACGTCATATACTATATGACCTTCTAATAAGGTCCCCTGAAACTCCTCGGGCTTTATAACATATGCAAAACAATATACAAAGGGGTTGCAGGCAGCAAGCTCATGCAACGTCCAATTAGATGATACGTTACTGCACCCTTTACCGTTTTATCCTTTAATAAGTTCTCATGACTTCTGCACATGCCTCCTTTTGTTACTATACACAAATCAGTTTCGAAATATCAGAACGTGGCAGTAGCAATATGAACTCACGATTTTCGATCTCTGTCCCTTGAGCATCCAACTAACATTACATTTAAAATGCTCAAATGGGCTAACAATTGAGTTAAAGGGGACTCCCCTCCATGGCTGTCCCAACATGCACAATCAACCAGAACATTCCCCAATCTCACACCATGTAAAAGGAACAATTCTCAGCTCATTAACAAATACCAAATCCCCTAACCGATTCAAGCACAAAAGAGGGATGAAAATTTCAGTAACTCACCTTATTGGACAGCAACCTCACTTGCTAACTTCAAGGTTTAGGTTGTCTTTTCCAAATTATCTTAAGGTTAAATCAGTTCCTCTTCTTGAATTTCTTAAGATGGGAGATGTTACACCAACTTGTACTTTAAAAATAAAGGGTTTTCTAAGATTTTTAATGGTGATCTTGCAGGCCAGCACTTTGGAGCTTCTAGGGTTTCTTTTTGGGAGTAAATTGCTGTAGAACAAGTGAGAGATATATGAAATGAATTTCATTCTCTTAAGGGTCCTTTATGGACGTTTTTACATTAAGAAATATGTAGAAATATCTAGTCCCTCACTTTAAGTTAGCAGGTTCATCACTCCCTTAATTTCTGCCACAAGTTCTTTAAGTAGCTGCATCACCTAGTTGCCCTTTTCTTTTAAAATGCAGTCCACATATTTCCTAAGTAGGTGCATCACCTACTCACCACTTATTTAAGTAGATCAACAGTTAATCTACCATTAAGAACCTATGTGATCCTTTCTACGTAAGCTACACATGTACGTAAGTAACTTAATTACGTAAGACATCCGAATCAATAGCTTAAGCAAGTAGGTTGATTACAGTGACAAATTATACTTTACTTACTCTATTTAGCCTCAAACCTCTTTCGAATATTGTCAAACCTATTTCGAACCCTCACTACTCACATAGTACTAGTATATGCAAAATATGAGATGTTACATCCTCCCATCCTTAGGAACATTCGTCCTCGAATGTTTGCCTAATTACTCAGCTCCAATCAAGTTCAATCAAGCCTATGTTGAATTCTACTGTTAGCCACATAATACGCACAAACTTATACTTACTTGTTACTGTCTCAACTCAGCACTTTGACCCTTCTCCTCGGATTGAAATAAATGAGGATATTTGGACTTCATTTCTTCTTCGGCCTCCCATGTAACATCTCCAACTTGTTGGTTTCTCCATAGTACTTTTACAGAAGCTACTTCTTTATTTCTTAGTTTCTTAACTTGTCGATCCAAAATTGCTATGGGTACTTCTTCGTAAGTGAGATCTTCTGTAACGTGTACATCTTCTGGGTCGCCTATGCATTTTCGAAGCATTGAGACATGAAATACTGGATGGACTGTGGAGAGCTCTTGAGGTAGCTCTAACTCATACGCGACTTGACCAACTCTTCGAATAATTTTATATGGCCCTATATAGTGCGGACTCAACTTCCCCTTTTTACCAAATCTCATTACCCCTTTCATTGGAGATACCTTCAAAAATACCCAATCTCCTCTGAAAAATTCCAGTCCTCTCCTTCTATTATCTGCATATGATTTATGTCGGTTTTGAGATGTTGCTAATCGTTGTTGTATCACCCTAACTTTTTCCATAGCTTGATGAACAAGATCTGGCCCAAATAAGGCAGTTTCGCTAGCTTCAAACCATCCGATCGGTGACCTGCACTTTCTCCCATATAACGCTTCATATGGTGCCATTCTGATACTTGAATGGTAGTTGTTGTTGTAAGCAAACTCAATAAGCGGCAAATGATCATCCCAACTACCTTTAAAGTCTAATATTCAAGCTCGCAACATATCCTCAAGTGTTTGGATTGTACGTTCTGCCTAACCATCCATTTGAGGGTGAAAGGTTGTGCTTAAATTCACTTGCGTTCCCAAACTCTTCTGAAATGACTTCCAAAAGTTTGCGGTGAATTAAGCTCATCTATCAGATATGATAGAGATTGGCACTCCATGTAGACGAACTATCTCTTTAATATACAAGTTTGCATACTCTTCAACTGTATAAGTAGTCTTGACCAGTAAAAAGTGCGCTGCTTTGGTGAGTCTATCAACAATCACCCTTATGGAATCAAACTTCCGAAATGAACGAGGCAAACCAGTGACAAAATCCATATTAATCATATCCCACTTCCAAATTGGAAGTTCTATACACCGCATATAACCTCTAGGCTTCTGGTGCTCTACTTTAACTTGTTGACAATTTGGACATTGAGCTACAAATTCTGCAATGCTCTTCTTCATGTCACCCCACCAATATACTTCTTTCAAGTCATGATACATTTTTGTTGATCCCGGATGGACAGAATATCTTGAATGATGTGCTTCCGTCATAATTCTCCTTCTTAGTCCATCAATGTTAGGTACACACAATTTGTTTTGGCATTGAAGTACTCCCTCTTCTGTAATCTCAATTGCCTTTGACATACCGTGTTGTACATTCTCCTTAAGCTGTAATAGGATAGGATCCGTGTACTGCTTTTCTTTCACCTCCGCTACAAATGAGGATTCTGCAGCATCTTGCACAATAATTCCTTCATCTGGAGATTCAAGAAGGCGAACCCCCAAGCTAGCTAATTGACGTAGATCTTTAGTTATTTGCTGCCTTCCTATGGACTGTTCATAAGTGTTTTCCATCATTTTACGACTTAAAGCATCAGCTACAGCATTTGCCTTCCCGGGATGATACAAGATATCAATGCCATAATCTTTTAATAACTCAATCCACCTTCGTTGCCTCAAGTTCAGATCCCTTTGCTTAAAGATGTATTGCAAACTCTTGTGATCAGTATATATATCAACGTGAACACCATACAAGTAGTGGCGCCATATCTTCAAAGCAAACACAACTGCTGCTAGCTCTAGATCATGGATTGGATAGTTTTTCTCATATGACCGCAACTGCCTTGAGGCATAAGCTATCACCTTACCATACTGCATCAACACACATCCTAAGCCCACTCCCGATGCATCACAATACACTACGTACCCTTCCATGCCTTTAGGAAGTACCAATACAGGAGTAGAAGTCAATTTATTCTTCAGTTCTTGGAAGCTTCTTTCACATGTATCACTTCACTGGATCTTGACTTCTTTTTGTGTTAGTTTTGTTAATGGTGCGGAAATAGAAACAAATCCATCAACAAAACTGCTATAATAACTTGCCAGCCCAAGGAAACTACGAACCTCCGTAGGTGTTGTAGGTCTTGGCCAGTTCTTCACAGCTTTTATCTTTTGGGTATCAACCCTTACTCCTTCATTAGATACAATATGACCAAATAATGCCACAGATCTTAACCAAAACTCACATTTAGAGAACGTTGCGTACAACTTTCGATCACGAAGAATCTGTAACACCTGCCGCAAGTGATTAGCATGGTCCTCTTCAGATCTTGAATACACCATAATATCATCTATAAATACTATCACGAACACATCCAAAAATGGCTTGAACACCCTATTCATCAAATTCATCAAAGCTGCTGGTGCATTTGTTAGCCCAAATGACATAACTAAAAACTCGAAATGACAATACCGTGTTCGAAAATCCGTCTTGGGTATATCTTGATCTCTGACCCTCACTTGGTGATAACCCGACCTCAAATCAATTTTTGAAAAGCACTTAGCACCGTGTAACTGATCAAACAAATCATCAATTCTTGGGAGGGGATATTTGTTCTTAATCGTTACCTTATTCAACTGTCGGTAATCAATACACATTCTCAATGAGCCATCTTTCTTGCGTACAAATAAAACTGGTGCTCCCCAAGGGGACATACTAGGCCTTATGAATCCTTTTTCTAACAAATCATTTAATTGTTCCTTCAACTCCCGTAATTCTGTCGGGGCCATTCTATATGGAGGAATGGAGATAGGTTGAGTATCTGGAATTATATCAATACCAAACTCTACTTCTCGTTCTGGAGGCAAACCCGAAAGATCTTCAGGAAATTCATTTACCACCAGAACAGATTGAAGAGTTGGTGGATCTGCATCTATATTTCTTACTCTTACTAATTGGCATATGTAGCCTTTGGACATCATCTTCTTCGCCTTAAAATAAGAAATAAACTTACCACTTGGCGCCCCAATATTACCTTTCCATTCAAGGACTGCCTCTTTTGGAAAATGGAAATGCACCAGCTTAGTTCGGCATTCTATTGTAGCATAACAAGAAGCTAACCAATCCATACCCATTATGACATCAAAATCAACCATTTCTAGTTCAACAAGGTCAGCTAATGTATTACGACCACTAACAGTTACTATGCACTTTCTGATAACAGCAAGGTTAAGGGAGATCACAAATAGAGAATTAAATATTAGAATGCGGAAGCACAAAGAAAAGAAACAAAAAAACTAAATAAAGATATGGGAAATTCGAAGGAAAGATCCACGAATTTCCAAAGATTAGATGTTCTAAGGCCTTGAAAAGATCCAAGTAACAACGTATAGATTTATGGAAGAAATCTAACGCCTTTACTTGAGAAAACGAATCAAAACGATAGATTCGGATCTTGACCGCTTTATGAGTAACTAAAGACAATAATTAGTATGTAGAAACTAATCACCTTCTAAAGAATACCAAAAAGAAACCAAAGATATCACAAGAAGAAGTTACTTTATACCTTAAACTATGAAACTAGTAAAGGTTTAAAGATAAATTCTCAAAGAACAAGTCACAAAGGT
>NC_064285.1:41530987-41609427 GCF_019186545.1 Solanum stenotomum | reverse complement strand
GAAACCAAAGATATCACAAGAAGAAGTTACTTTATACCTTAAACTATGAAACTAGTAAAGGTTTAAAGATAAATTCTCAAAGAACAAGTCACAAAGGTTCAAAGAACTCTCTCAAATATTATTAATATCAATCTAAATTGTCTTTAATGAATGAAAAGGACTCCTATATATAGGAGAAGGGAAAAACGTCCAAGAAGCCAAACCCTAAAAAAACAATTACAAGGAATCCTACTCTAGAAAGGAAATAAAGTAATCTAACTAGGAACAAATTTAGTACTTCTAGGAAAGCATTAAATGGTACTTAGGAGACCATAAATAGACTAAGGAAAATATTAATAACCTATATATAAATAAATAAATAAGGTAAATCCCAACTAGGATAAGAATCTTGACAATCTTGGAAAGTTTGACTAGTCTTCTCTCAAAAGTTGGGCAGAAAGCAGCTCTTGTTGTGGCTGATTCTTGGACTCTTCTTGACCTTTTTTTGCACGAATTGGACCTTAAAATTCCTCATCTTGGGCTTGAATTTGGGCCACCAAATAATTGTAGCATTTGGACAATTCCTCTCCCTTGGGCTTGAGCTCTTCTTCCCCAATAAGAAACGTTTGGATCAGCGATTGAAGCCCATTGAGCTTATCATTGAACTCCTTGGTTTGAGATCTTGTTATGGGCCTCCTTGGAGTTTCTAAAGCGTCATCCTTGTCCTTCAATGGAGTAGAGCTTCCTTGGATGCTATCACTTTCGATAGACTCTTCTAACTATAATAGATTCACCAATTGGTGTAGAAACTTCAAATGGTTTAACCAATCATTCTGGTGTTCTTTTGAACTTTGCAGCAATCAATGGAGTGACATATGATAGTGTAGACCCTGGATCAATTAATGCATATACAATATGTGAAAAGATGGATAATGTACATGTAACCACATCCGGTGAAGCCTCCAAATTTTGTCGATTTCCTAGGGCATACGTGCGATTCTGAACTCCACTAAAACTATCTGCCCCTCTAAAACCTCTACCACGACCTGCAGGCATATGTGCACCCCTGCCAAAAGAAGGATCTGATGAAGTCGATGCAACAATCGATCCAGAAGGTTGTGCCATACCACCCATGCCCCTTTGAGGGTAATATCTCATCATGTGTCCTGGTGTACCACACCAAAAACAAGCATCTATCCCAAACCTACATGTGCCTAGGTGATTTCTCCCGCATTGTATACAAAGTTGTCGAGGAGGTCTTGATTGTCTCATAATTCCCTGCTCTTGGTGCCCCGCTGTTTTTGAGCTTTGGCTTTCACCTCTTTGCCCAAACTGATCGCCCCTAGACCCTCGGGGTGGAGCACTAGCTTTAGAGTAGAAAAATGATGGCCTAGGCGGTCTATTAGAAAACCGAGGCTTAAGCCCTCTTGGACTACCCTCTTTCCGACTCTTGTGCCCTTCTTCTTTGCCTTTGATCCTCCAACTTTTGTGCAAAAGCTTGCATCCTTGCTATATCCATGTCTTTATTCAAAGAAGCAATGGTACAATCTCTAACCAAATATGAATCTAATATGTCCACATATTGATGAACTCTATCCTCCATGTAGACACTACATTAGGAGCATATCTGGATAAAGAATTAAACTTGTGACTGTACTCCCTCACGCTCATATTCCCTTGGTGGAGATTTAAAAACTGATCAGCACGGGCCTCTCAGATCTCCAATGGCTGATAATGGTCAAGAAATGCCTTTTTGAACTCTTTCCAACTAGCTAAAGGTGCATCTGTAACCCTTGATTGCTTCCAAGCTTCATACCACAATATAACCATACCCCTAAGTCTATATGTTGCTAGCTCAACTGCTTCTTTACCACTTACATGCATAACATCCAAAGTTCGTTGAATCTGATCAATAAAGTCTTGCGGATCTTCTTTAGGATCTGACCCGGTGAATGATGGAGGGACCAAATTAAGAAAATCACGTATCCGCGTACTAGCAGCCCTATCTGCACCACTCGTACCTGCAATTGGACCTTCTTGCCTTTGCCCATGGCCAGCAACTATACGAGTCAATAATTGGATTGCAGGCATTCTTTAAATCTTGCTCAGTAGTATTAATAGGAGATTCTCGAGGTGCTGCTTCCCTCCTTAAATCATCTGGAGATGGAGGAGTCGGGGAAGTCTGTGATAGAGACTCATTTTGAGCCTCACTTTGATAAGCTTGTCTAGGTAATGATTGGCTACTCCCTTCTCCGGCAGCCACATCTATTTGCTTGCCTGTATTTTTACTCCTTCTCGTAACCGGCATCTTTACTATAATAAAACAATTTAGAGGTTAGATATAATGCACCTACAATATGGCTCTATCGCACGATCTAGAAGTTGAAACAACAGAAAAATCTCCTACATGTCCCGTAGCCTCCTGTTTATAGATGTGGTGCACAACACATCCATAAGCAAGACTTTACATAGACACGGCCTTGTAGACTCCCTAGGACGACCTGCTCTGATACCACTTTTGTCACGCCTCAGAATTAAGACAGACAGGCACCCGATGTCTAAATGGCCCGGGAGAACCAACTTACAACCTGCACTTACCATACATGTAACTATGATAACTATGAAGCTATGACAAGCTTATATGCCCTGTAGTGATAAAAGACTGACATAGACAGGCCCAAAACTTATGTACAACACTTGGCCATGGAGGCCACAATTGTTAAGAGACAAGACACAACCAAACTTTATACATTAGTCTACAAAGCCTCTACAAGATAGACAACCTTAGTTTAGGTCGGGACAAGGCCCCGCCTTACACTTAACTGCTATACGGTAACAAAATAGATGCCAAATACTCGATTAAGCCCCGAATCAACTTGGAGCTCACCAATAGCAGCTGAGTGTCTTGTGCTCCTACTGGGGAGGTCTACTAGCTTGAGTACCTGTGGCTGCAACATGAAATGCAGCGTCCCCCGAGAGGGACGTCAGTACGAAGAATGTACTGAATACGTAAGGCAATGACATATGTAAAAAAGAGCTCAATTGAAATCAAGTATCAATATGTAAATGCATAGATCAGATTAAAGACCACCCTTGTTGCTGTTGTGGGATCATGTACATTATATTCTGTTCCGTAATTTTCTTTACATTGCGATATCTGTAAAGCATGTGATACAAATAACCAACAGATCAGTGGTAAAAGAGGATGACCCATGCTAGGCATTTTAACCCCTGAGATGATGTCCTCAAATATATAAATTTGGGATCGACCCATGCTAGGCTTTTGCCCCTGGGCCTTACACATATACCGCTTCATATAGTTTCTTTAATCTTTGAGATTGTTATTTTGGGGGTCATAATTATTTTTGAGCATCAGAACTGTGGATCAGTAGTAGGAAACATGTGAATATGCACTTAGCGCAGTAACAATAACGCAAGATGGAAATGTAACACTAATGAATTACATAAGAGCTCAAATGACACAATGGACCTCATTTGATTGACAGGAGGAATCACAAAGCTACTGCTGAAATTACCCTTTTCTTATACCAATTCTTGAAAAAGTAAAGATGCACATATATTGAAGCAATTCCACACACTAAGGAGAGGGGAAATATTGTTAGTTGTGTTTGGGATTGTACGCTGCCACTATGTGTCTTTTACTTGAAAGAGCACTTAGAAATCTCACTTGTTGGTAATGACACAAGCAGAGTTCATGCCATAGAATATAGAATCGAATAGCCTTAAATACCTTGCTGTACCACTCAGATAGTACGACGAATTAACCTCCTTCCTTTCCTATTATTAATCTACAATGAAATCAGTAACACAACTAATATTAGTAGCTAACCAACAGATTGGGCTACTTAAACTTGGCAAACAGTAATCAGGCAGCAAACCCATACTTATCAAACCGATTGTATGCATTCCACCCCTTCTCCTTTAATAACGTCATATACAATACGACCTTCTAATAAGGTCCGCTAAAACTCCTCGGGCTTTATAACATATGCAAAACAATATACAAAGGGTTGCAGGCAGCAAGCTCATGCAACGTCCAATTAGATGATACGTTACTGCACCCTTTACCGTTTTATCCTTTAACAAGTTCTCATGACTTCTGCACATGCCTCCTTATGTTACTACACAAATTAGTTTCTAAACATCAGAATGTGGTAGTAGCAATATGAACTCACGATTTCCGACCACTGTCCCTTGAGTATCCAACTAACATTACATTTAAAATGCTCAAATGGGCTAACAATTGAGTTAAAGGGGCCTCCCCTCCATGGCTGTCCCAACATGCACAATCAACCAGAACATTGCCCAATCTCACACCATGTAAAAGGAACAATTCTCAGCTCATTAACAAATACCAAATCCCCTAATCGATTCAAGCACAAAAGAGGGATGAAAATTTCAGTAACTCACCTTATTGGACAGCAACCTCACTTGCTAACTTCAAGGTTTAGATTGTCTTTTCCAAATTATCTTAAGGTGAAATCAGTTCCTCGTCTTGAATTTCTTAAGATGGGAGATGTTACACCAACTTGTACTTGAAAAATAAAGGGTTTTCTCAGATTTTTAATGGTGAATTTGCAGGCCAGCACTTTGGAGCTTCTAGGGTTTCTTTTTGGGAGTAAATTGTTGTAGAACAAGTGAGAGTTATATGAAATGAATTTCATTCTCTTAAGTGTCCTTTATGGAGGTTTTTACATTAAGAAATATGTAGAAATATCTAGTCCCTCACTTTAAGTAAGCAGGTACATCACTCCCTTTATTTCTGCCACAAGTTCTATAAGTAGCAATATCACCTAGTTGCCCTTTTCTTTTAAAATGCAGTCCACATATTTCCTAAGTAGTTGCATCACCTACTCACCACTTATTTAGGTAGATCAGCAGTTAATCTACCATTAAGAACCTATGTCATCCTTTCTACGTAAGCTACACATGTACGTAAGTAACTTAATTACGTAAGATATCCGAATCAGTAGCTTAAGCAAGTAGGTTGATTACTATTACAAATTATACTTTACTTACCCTATTTATCCTCAAACCTCTTTCGAATATTGTCAAACCTGTTTCAAACCCTCACTACTCACATAGAAGTGTATATGCAAAATATGGGACATTACATGAAAACTCTTAAGTTTCAGGTATTTGAAGTATTAGTAGAAGCATGGACACTTAGGCGCAAAAAGGAACAACAAGGCTGAAAAGAATGAAGAAGTTGAATCCTTAGCATCGCCAAGAACAATTGGCATGTCACTGAAGGGGCAAATTCCACCCTTTATTCCAGTATGCGAAGCCTTGAAGGAAGAGAATCAAAAAGGCGATGAAAGGAGCAATTGGCGCTTCGTCGAATGGTTCCACGAAGTAGTACTATACCACCCAATAGTTCAGAACGTGAAGATGCTGAAGGAATGCATGAAATGATGAAGAGACAGAAGAAGGGCGAGTTGTCAAGTCATTCGGCAGTCTCAACTAACCTCGCTGAGTGATCCGCTAGCACTAATTTCTGAAGTCTATAAATACTAAACTCTTTATTAATTTTTAGGAGTTGAACCATTATTATAATTTTCAATATAGAATAGTACTTTTTTGGGATATTTTCTCTCAAGTTTGGAGAGGGTTTTGTTTGGGAGACTTGAAGAAAGAAGGGTTTCATCTTCCCCAAGTTGGAAGTGGGTCTTCTCCATTCTTCTTTCTTTGCTTAAATCAAGGTTTAATTTCTTATACCCATTTGATTTTCGTATGATTTTAGGTGTATTTTGTTATTTCTTGATTTGTGGCTAAAAACCCCATTCTTGTGATGTGATTTAGCAAATATGTGTTGATATTATTGTTGGGTCTTGCTTGCTGATAGGTTAGATGTATTTTAATGGTGATTTCACCTAGTGGTTGTGGTTTAATTTAATGAGTTTGAAGTTGCAAATACAAAACCACCCATGTGTTTTTGGCTTGCTTGAGAGGGAGGTCGCGAAACCAAGACCACTAGACTATGGCCTAAGGAGTGGATTACCATGAGGTTCAACCCGAGAGGGTGAGCCCTAGTCCCATATCCTAACACTCAGCTTGAGAGAGTGAATGGGGTAAGGCGTAGGCTGGCCTTCATACGGCAAAATAGTGTCTGAGAGGAACGTATTTGAAACGGGGTAAGTTGACCGAGAGGGAACTTATTTCCATCTAAAACTTAGCCTAGTCACTATTATCTTGCAAATTTCCTAACGAAAGCATGTACCCAACTATTTATCTCAACTTGTATTGCGGTCACACCCCAAAAACTTCTCCCCATACTTGATTTTCTTGTTATTTTTTGTTGTTTTTACTACTTGTCACAAAACCCCCATTTGATATTTGACACTTTTGTGTCACCCCCTTTAATTTGCTATGTTTTTGTTCGTCAATGTCTCTAGCTACGACTAGTTAGAGCTAAATTTTACTTTTCTATCAATTCTCAAAACCACTCCCTTGGGACACAACCCCAACTCTTGGTTGGGTTACTATATTATCGACGATCGTAGACACTCGTACCGTAGGTTAGTGTCGTTGGTCACGAGAAGCATCAAAACCTATAATGAAGTCCATGTTTTTCACTTCCCACTTCCATGTAGGAATGTTAATCTCTTGAGTCATACCTCCTAGTTTCTGATGTTCTACTTTAACATGTTGACAATTGGGACACTTAGCAACAAAATCTGCTATGTCCTTGTTTATGTCTTTCAACCAAAATACTTCTTGTAGATCACGGTACATCTTATTGGCACCTGGATGAATGGAATACCTGGAGTTATGAGCTTCTGTAAGGATCTGCTGCCTCAACTCACCCACATTAGGAACACATCAGCGACCCTGGTAACGAAGCACACCATTTCCCCCTAGGGAGAAAACCTAAACTTTCTACTGATGAACTGCACCCTTCAACTGAAGCAATATAGGATCACTATCCTATTTTTCCTTAACCTCCACTACCTGTAAAGATTTTGATCCATTCTGAACTGTCACCCCACTATCTGATGTGTCCGTAAGACAAAATCCTAATCGAGCAAGCCGGTGAACATCTTTGGCTAGCTCTTTCCTTTCCTTTTCAACATGTGCTACACTGCCCATAGACAGCCTACTGAGAAGCATAAGCTACTACAGTGACCTTACAAGGATGGTAAAGCATATTCATGTCATAGTCTTTGAGGAATTCAAGCCATCTCCTATGACGAAGATTCAACTCTTTCTGGGTGAACACATACTGGAGGCTCTTATGTTCTGTGAACACATCAACATCAACATCATACAAGTAGTGTCTCAAAATCTTTAGGAAAAATACTACGGCTACAAGCTTGAGGTCTTGAGTCCGGTAGTTTTTCTCATGCACCTTAAGTTGTCTAGAAGCATAAGTTATGACCTTACCTCGATGCATCAACACACAACCTAGGCCGACCCGGGATGCTTCACAATAAATCACATAACCGTCTCAACCATCTGGTAGAGCCAAGACATGAGTTGTAGTCAACCTAGTCTTCAGTTCTGAGAAGCTTTTCTCACATTCATCTGACCATTGAAGCTTAACCTTTTTCTGAGTCAACTTGGTCAATGGGGAAGCTATGGATGAAAGTCCTTCAACAAATCTCTGGTAATACCCGACCAAACCCAAGAAACTTCTTATAGCTCTTGGAGAGGTGGGTTTGGGCCTATGTTGTACTGCCTCAATTTTCTCAAAATCCACACGGTTTCCTTTGCTGGATACCACATGACCAAGGAAAGCAATCGATTGTAACCAGAATTTCACATTTATTGAACTTAGCGAATAGCTGGCGATCCTTAAGAGTTTGCAGGACCACTCTCAGATAATTCACATGCTCCTCCTCAGTCTGATAATAAATGAGGATATCATCAATAAAGATATGATGAACAAGTCCAAATACGGTTTGAACACCATGTTCATTAAGTCCATAAAAGTTGCAGGAGCATTTGTTAGTCTGAAAGACATAACTACAAATTCAAAGTGACAATACCGAGTTTTTAAAGCTATCTTTGGAATGTCACTATTTCTGACTATCAGTTGATGATAGCCGGACTTGAGGTCTATCTTAGAAAAAGCAACTAGCATTCTGAAGTTGGTCGAACAAGTCATCAATCCTAGGGATGAGATACTTATTCTTGATTGTAACTTTGTTCAACTATCGATAGTCAATGCACATTCCGAGAGAACTATCTTTCTTTTTCATGAACAACACTGGAGCACCCCATGGAAAGATACTAGGTTTGATAAATCCCTTATCTAGAAGGTCTTTCTACTGTTCTTTCAATTCCTTAAGCTTGGCTGAATCCATTTTGTAAGGAAAAATCGTAATAGGTTAGCTATCTGGAAGGAGATCTATTCTGAAATCGATTTCCCTTTCGGGAGGAACTCTGAGAAGATCTTCTGGAAACACTTCTGGAAACTCATTTACTATTGGGACTGACTCAAGAGTTTGGGTTTTGGAGTTTGAATCCTTAACCCGAACAAGATGATAGACATACCCTTTGGAAATAATCTTACTTGCCTTAAGCTACGAAATGAATCGACCCATAGGCACTGAGCTACTACCCTTCCATTCTAAGAATGACTTGTTTAGAAACTAAAATCGAACGATCTTAGTTATACAATAGACTGAGGCATAAGAGGAATGTAATGAATCCGTGCCTAGAATGATATCAAAATCTACTATTTCTAACTCTACAAGATCTGCTGAGGTGACTTTCTGAGAAACTGTGATAGGGCAATTTCTGTATAGGTGTCTAGCTATAAATAGGTCACCAACTAGAGTAGAGACTGAGAAGGGTTCTGAGAGAGTTTCTAGACTGACACCGAAGTTTACTGCAATATAGGGAATTACAAAAGACAATGTAGACTCTAGATCTAACAATGCATAAGCTTCAAAATGAAAGACTCGTAACGTATGAGTGACCACATCAGGAGAATTTTAACTTTACAAGATTTGTTGAATTGATTTTCTGAGATATTGTGATAGGACAATTTATGTATACCTTTCTAGCTATAACTGGGTCACCATCTAGAGTAGAAACTGATAAGGCTTCTGAGAGAGTTTCTGGAATAACACCAAACTTTACAACTATATAGGGAGTTACAAAAGACAATGTAGCTTGCGGATCTAAAAATGCATAAACTTCTTAATGAAAGACTCGTAACGTAACAGTGACGACATCAGGAGAATCTTCCATTTCCTGGCGAGCCTGAAGAGCATACAACCTGTTCTGGCGCTCACCACCACTTGTACCAGATGAAGCACCTTGTTGAGTTGGGCAACATGCCGATGTTGTTGGAGCTGTAGATTGAACCCTATTGTTGTTAGCATTTTGTCCTTGCTTGGCAGAAGGGCAATCCTTCAACCTTAGGCCGACCACACCCAAAACACCCTTCCTTGCCTACAAGACTCGCTCGGATGGTCCACACTTTGGACAAGTTGGGAAAGTCCTGTTACCTAAATTACTCCCCTGAGACTTAGAACCACATGCCCTACATCATGTTGAAACTTGAGGGATGAATACCTAGTTGATGAGGGTGTTATGGTTATAGACCTCTGCTGAAACTATGAGTGATTTCCACTACCCGATTTCTGCTTAGAGTATTCATAGTTCCCTGTTCTAGCCTTTTTGTTGTCCTAAGCCATTTCCCTAAGCTTATCTCCCTCAACTTGTTGAGCATGAGTCATAAGCCTAGATATATTCATATCCTCTAACAACATAGCATTTCTGCACTCTGTCTTCACCAAGTCGGATACCTCGAACAAAAACTTACTCATTTGTGCCCTTGGATCGGCAACCATCTGTGGAACATACATGGAGAGCTGGGTGAACTTAAGTCCATACTATTGGACCGACATGGTACGTTGCTTCAAATTAATACACTCTTGTGCCTTAGCTTCTCTAAACTCCCTTGGGAAGAACCTATCCAGAAAAGCTCCAGTAAAGCACTCCCAAGTCACAGGAGCTGCATCCACACCCTTATTTTCTTTCCACTAAGTGAACCAAATGTGAGCTACATCCTTAAGCTGGTAGGATGCCAACTCCATCCTCTCATTACCAGTCACTTGAATCACTCCAATAAATTTCTTAACCTCATCGATGAAGTTTTGTGGGTCCTCACCAACCTACGACCCTAAAAACTCAGGTGGATTCATCCGAACAAAATCTCGAACCTTAGTTGTAGCTGATCCACCATTAGTGTTAGTAGGAACTGGGGCCTGCTGATTGTTCTTATTGGCCACACTCTGAGCCAATAGTTGGATCGCATTCCTAAAATCTACATTTGTAACCTCCTGATTAAGGATTGGAGGAACTGTGTTAGCATTGCGTGCATTAGCATTACGTGCATAAGCTCTATGAGGAGGAATGATCTTAAACCCATAACGACAGATTAGAAAGGAGATCATACCCATGCACGATAAGAATAAAAAGAAAGTCAAGTTTTTCTTAAAACACTTTGTAACCTCTCTCTCATAGATGTGGTTAACTTCACATCCATTAAAGAGAATCTACTTAGTGCGTCTTTCAGACACCTTAGGATTCTTAAACATAATGCTCTGATACCAAGTTTTTCACGTCCCGAGGCTACCCCTTGACGTAACACGGGACCTAAGATCACGAGTGACCCCAAGTTAACTTTCTTTCTGGCATATCATAAGCATACTAAAAATAATAAAATAAGAAAAATACTATGGGGAAGCTAAACAATAAATAACTTGAAAATGGGAATACCCAACTAGTCTGAATATAAGAAACATACTAAGAGTTTAGTTATATTGAACAACCACTCAAAAACTAAAGCTTAATCTACTACTTTGTCTGAAAAGTCTCTAACTGAGTAGAGTTGATGGGGCATAGCCCCAGCTAACTCTAACTAACTGAAACTGAAATGTAAAAGACTAAAATGAAAGTATGTCTATTGTCCTCGACGTATGAGGAATCATCACTGAAGCTACGAATGTTGACTCAAAATTGATGTAGCGCAAAGTATGCGTCAGTACTTGGAATGTACTGAGCATGCAAGATATAGATAATAGTTTAACAAGATATACACACTACACAAAGCAGAACTGAGCAAATGACATAAACTGAGCATAATCTATATATATGCTGAAATATAACTGGAAACTGAGCTAAATGCAATGACCAAGTGCTAATCATGAACATAACATGCTGTGACTGAATACTGGAGTATAAACTAAAAACCTAGTCAAATGGACTAAAGTCTGACTGTGGGAGCTACAATTAACTGACATAAAACCACGTGAAATAAACATGGAGAATGATCTATACGTCTCATCGAGAGGACCCAATTAATATTCCTTGCCAGGGGTATAAAGGCATGGTTGGCGTGATCACTAAATTTGATGCCCACAGAGAAGACTTATACTCCTACGGGGGCATGTAGTTCTGGGAGTATGAGGGTACACTGAACCCTAGTCCAAGTCGGTGCTAAGACTACTCCCAACTGGAAATGTGTATGACACAACATTACCAAAATAATAGATAGCTCAATATTCTGACAATTAAATCTAAGAATGCAACATTTAATTACTGGACAATGTAACATTCAAAAACTAGAGCATGTTTATCTGTTTAACTGACCTAGCAATCTAATTCATCAACCAAGAGAATTCATACAACTAGGGTTCTGAGTTTTGTATAAACAACTAAGCAACATTTCCATGGAAAACAAGCTATTTCGACTGAGGATACTATAAAAACTAAATCACAAAAATTTCTAAGCTTTTTGAAACCCTAGGTCTAAACAAAATATATAGAATCAAAGATCCTACTGAATTATGAGGACCTAGTGGATGAAAGTAACGCACTAGTGAAATTCCACATACCTGGTGACGAAATCTACAGAGAAATCCTTCAATTTCGAGGCTGGAACTGAAGAAACCTGCAACATGTAAAACCATTTATTGTTATATTTTGTCTTTTCTTTTAGGAAAAATACACTTCAAATAAGGTAAGAAAATCAGGGCAAAACTCTAACACTTATAGCGATCCCAATAAATTTATGATTTGACGTGGTGCCACAATGAAAATTTTAGAATTTGAAATTTATCCGAACTGACATCATCCTGCCATAGAAATAATATTTCCGTTATGGAAATGCCGTTGTGGCAGCATGTCAGCCACTAACGCAACATAAACATGAAAACATAGATTCTCTTAATTCTCTCCACCCCTTCTTCAATGGAAAAACATTCTAGGACTACTCCGAGTATCCACCTAAGCTGCTCCGAGTTTGAAGATATTGTAGAGGAGGGAATTTTGTGCAAGGAAGACCAAGACCCATTTAATTCTGGTCTATGTCCGTCAGGATTCACCCCAATGAAGCCAAAATCTTGTGTTCAAATATTTCCAATAGTTATTTGGTGTCCAAGTAGGGTAGGCTTGACTAAGTAGTTAGACATGTCATTAATTACATAATACCTTGTGAATTGTGGGGAGTTTGCATGTATAGATCTTCTCGAACAAGGTTAGGATAGAAAAATGTGTGGATCAGAGTTGTGTAGGGTGATAAGGTACTTAGTTTGTTTGTGCTGATCTTATAAATATTGCTATGTGTTATCCTAGAGGTGTAATCGATGAAACGTGGCTTATAAGTGGGAAGAACTATCTAGAAAGAGTCATTTGGGACTATGTGAGGGTTGATTGTTTCAAGGTTATGTAATGTATGCATGATAATTATTTAAATAGTACTGTTTGTACAATGCATGGCTAGGAAGATTAAAGGAATGAAACTGAGATGATAACTTGGTGATAATCTCATGTAATGGAGGTGTATATTTACTTGTAGTTAGAACTGTGTTTATATTTCATTATGATTGTGATTGTGTGACGGTTGGTTGCAAGGGTACCATAATGATGAAATTTACTTGATTAAAAATATGGTAATGAACTACAATATTGAAAACCAAACTTTTTTCTTGCACTAAGATAAGGGAGTGGATTACATAATTAGTATTTCACTCACCAATAAGTTGAAAGTTCGGATAGCCAACCATTTAAGCTACTAAGATTCCCCTCTATATTGTTACCTAATTGAATCCTAACCAATAAGATAAAAGTTCATATAGCCAACTAATTGACTAAATATTGGGTTGGGTACCTGCCTAATTCAACCCGCTTCATCTCAATAATTTTAACATATTATTATTTAACTTTTATAATCATATTTGTCACGATCCAAAAATGAAGGTGATGACACTTGTCTATTCCCACCAAGACAAGTCAGCCTCAACACAACAAAAAAAAAGAAAATGTGGAAAACAGTAAAGCAAGAACAAGACAAAGGCGAAAAACTTATTCATTCTAAACTGAAATGACCCAAAAAGTTCTTAAAAATGTGCTTCGAAAGTTACCGGAAACTTGTTTAGCTATATAAAAAATAATCCGTTTTGTTTTTCGAAAATCCGACTTCATATTCTTGTTTAGGAGGTCAAATTTAGTGGGAAATGGGTTTAACCCAAATTTTAGAGCGACCGTATCAAAATCCGAAATTTCCAAGTGAAGCCTTTTTCGAGGGTCTACTTTGGAGGGTCATATCTCCTAGCACACAAATAATTGGGTGGCCCATAACTTATCCACGGAAATCCCTTTGACTTAGCTACCTAACGCACTTCGTTTCACCTCATTCGGAGTTCGGACGAAGAAGTTATGCCCATTTTCGTAAAATCTGTCCGGCAGGAAATGCAATTTCCAGTGAGCGTTTTTACTGTTCACCCGCCTCATTTTTTTTTCTAAGTGTTGGACCATTTTTCCAAAGGGCATATGTTATTTCCTATATACCATTAGTTCAATTCCCATCTCTAAAACATTTCCCAAAACACCTCTCCCATACTTAGACACATTTTCTCTCAAGTTCTCTCAAGAACCCTAATCCAAAACCTTCCTCAAGATTGAAGAGACTCTTGCTCCAAGTTCCAAGCTTCCATTGAAGACACTCTCAAGACCTTCATAAGAACTCAAGGTATGTGGTGTTGAACTCATGGGTCCTTCCACCCATAGTGCCTAGACTCTATTCTACTCACTAATTCATGGTTTAAGTTAAGATTCATAAATTAGTCTTGTTCTTTGTAATAATTTCCTGCACATTGAATTTTAAACATGAAAAGTGATTGTTTTGAGCATGTTGTGACTCTAGAACTTGAATCTAAATTTGGAATGGATGTGGAGATTTTCATGTGGTATTGTGGGTGTTAAAAGGTGTTGTTGTAGGTTGTTCACTGGTTTGGCTGCATAATTACTACCCTATTTTCCATGCTCTTTGATTCCATTACATGCCTTCAAGGTGTTTGACAAAATGTCCAACTATGGAGAATTGATGAATCGATGCTTTAAAGCTTGAGTTATGAGATGTATGGCAATCCAGAGATGTGTTGATGACAAACTAAGCTTGTGTATATGTTCATTCCATACGTGAGATTGCATTAGAGCCTAATGGGAATTTCCTATATAAAGTGTTGCATGACCATGCCCGGTCCGGGGGAAAAGAACCCAACAACCATGTGAGAGGTTTATATCTCACCACCTAGGATGCTTGGGGTGTGACCAACATCAACCATGTGAGAGGTTTATATCTCACCACCTAGGATGCTTGGGGTGTGACCAACATCAACCATGTGAGAGGTTTATATCTCACCACCTAGGATGCTTGGGGTGTGACCAACATCAACCATGTGAGGGGTTTATACCTTGCCACCAGGGTGTCCGGGTGTGAACGGCATCCCCCATCCTAAGTTGGGGTTATAGATTGGTTGGATCATGCATACACATATGATATCTACTATTAGTATAGATTTACTTAAACATGTTTTGACTTCACTTTGATCATGCATCCTCATATTGTTATTCATAATGCCTATGAAACTATTTCTTGTATTTCGATTGTGTCCTTGTCTATTGTTGTGTTGCACCCCGCATACTTAGTACATTCCAAGTACTAACGCATATTTTGCCTACATGATGTCACCATGTAGGGACCGGAGCTACTCTTGATCCTTCTCTCCATTCACGTGGCTAGTACGGTGCTTATCCGAGTTTGTTGGTGAGTCCTCAATGATTCGAGGGCTATGTTATGTTTCCTACTCCTATGTTTTGAGACTTTAGCTTGCAATTGTATTTTGACTATGAGGGGAGCCGGTAGTATGTCATGGCCCCCGTCCTATCTATGTATGTAGAGGTGTGCGTTGGACAAGTATTTTGTAAATGAGCTTGACTCTTGTTCTATGATGTCATTTTGAAATGGTTTGCCCTTAGTCCCTATTTCCCGTTAATTAATGTTGATTGTACTTCCGCGACCGATGAAGTGTGATGACAAGTTTGAGAGGCTTGTTTGGGGTTCCTTCGGGTTCCTCATTCGCCATGTCACGTCTAGGCCCTAGGCTTGGGTCGTGACAAGCTTGGTATCAGAGCACTAGGTTGTTAAATCCTCGGAGTCCAACACACCGCGTTGAGTAGAGTCCTAATCATGGTTGTGAAGCGCGCCACGACTATGAATGGGAGGCTACAAAACGTTTTAGGAAAGGTTTCCCTTCTTCATGTTCTATGTCGTGCTTAGAGTGCGATAAGGTGATTCCTCCCTAACGCTTGTTCTTTGGATTGCTAGATCATCATGCCAAACATGAGGGGAAGACGGGCCCGATCACCGGAAGAGCCACCCACCAATGGTGAGCTCCGTGATGCACTCACCATGCTTGCACAAGTGGTAGCTAACCAAGTGCAACAAGGAGCCCAAGCTCCTCGAACTACCACCCCGGGGGAAAGGGTGAGAGATTTCATGAGGATGAACCCTCCGGTCTTCCATGGTTCAAAGGTGGATGAGGACCCGCAAGAGTTCATCGATGAGGTATGCAAAATCTTGACCATTATGGATGTTGGTGCTTGTGAGAAGGCGGAATTGGCGGCCTACCAACTCAAGGGGGTTGCTCAAATTTGGTTTGATCAATGGAAGGGTGAGAAAGGTAATGGCTATGTGGTGTTGTGGGAGGAGTTTAAACTTGCTTTCCTTAATAGGTTCTTCCCTCTTGAGCTTAGGGAGGCAAAGTTGGTGGAGTTCATGAACTTGAAGCAAGGAGCTATGAGTGTGAGGGAGTATGCCCTCAAATTTGTCCAACTCTCCAAGTATGCACCTCACTTGGTGGCCGACTCTAGGTCGAGGATGAACAAATTTGTGATGGGTGTATCCGACTTGGTTAGTGAGGAGTGTCGGTCCGCTATGCTCATTGGAGATATGGATTTGTCTCGGTTGATGACTTATGCCGAGCAAATGGAGGAGGAGAAATTGAGGAAGAGAAGGGGGCACGAGGCCAAGAGGGCCCGATTGGAGAATAGGTTCCCTAAGGGTGCTAGATTTCATCAAGGCCGAGGAAACCCTCATGTCAACCGGGGATTTGCTATCAATGTTCCTAGACCTCAAGGGGGAGGTGAAGTGGGTTCTATGGATGTATGCCCTAAGTGTGGGAGGAAGCATGGTGGTCCTTGCATGAAGGGTTCGGGTGCTTGCTTTGAATGTGGAGAAGTGGGTCATAAGAGGTTTGAATGTCCCAAGATCCGCAACAAGGTCCGAAGTGCTAACACTACTCCTTTGGGTAGAGGTGCTTCTCAAAGTGGTGCCCCAAGGGACAATCGATTTTATGCTTTGCATGGTAGACAAGGTGTTAATGAGACTCCGGATGTGGTGACCGGTATGTTGCAAATCTTTGATCTTGATGTTTATACTTTGATTGATCCGGGTGCCACCCTTTCCTTTGTTACCCCCTTAGTTGCTAGAAAATTTCATGTCGAGTCGGAATTGTTGCATGAGTCATATGAAGTATCTACTCCCATTGGTGTCTCTATTGTTGCTAGAAAAGTGTATAGAAATTGTCCGGTTTGCATATTGAATAAGTTGTTGCCTTGTGATCTTGTTGAGTTGAACATGGTGGATTTTGATGTTATTCTTGGGATGGATTGGTTGCATGCATATTATGCTTCTATTGATTGTAGGACTCGTAAAGTCAAGTTCCGATTTCCTAATGAACCCGTCCTTGAGTGGGAGAGCCGGGATGTTGTGGTGAAGGGGAAATTCATTTCTTGCATTAAAGCCCATAGGTTGATTTCCAAAGGGTGCTTGTACCATATTGTGAGAGTCAATGATGTGGAGTCTAAAGTCCCTCCTATTGAGTCTATTCCGGTTGTTAATGAGTTTCTAGATGTCTTCCCAGAAGACCTTCCCGGTGTCCCTCCCGAAAGGGAGATAGATCTTGGTATAGACCTCCTTCCCGATACTCAACCTATTTCTATCCCCCCTTACCGTATGGCCCCGGCGGAGTTGAAAGAGTTGAAAGAGCAATTAAAAGATTTGTTAGAGAAGGGGTTTATTAGACCTAGTCATTCTCCCTGGGGTGCTCCGGTTTTGTTTGTGAAGAAGAAAGATGGGTCTCTTAGAATGTGTATTGATTATCGACAACTTAATAGGGTCACCGTCAAGAATAGGTATCCTCTTCCAAGGATTGACGATTTATTTGACCAATTGCATGGGGCTAGTCACTTCTCTAAGATTGATCTTCGGTCAGGGTATCATCAAGTGAAGGTGAGGGAGTGTGATATTCTCAAGACGGCCTTTCGTACTAGGTATGGGCACTATGAGTTTGTGGTGATGTCTTTCGGGTTGACTAATGCTCCGGCTCTCTTTATGGATTTGATGAATAGGGTTTTCAAACCCTACCTTGATTCTTTTGTGGTGGTGTTTATAGATGACATCTTGATCTATTCTCGGGGTGAGGAAGAGCACAAGGGTCACTTGAGGGTTGTACTCCAAAGATTGAGGGAAGAGAAGTTGTACGCTAAATATGAAAAGTGTGAGTTTTGGTTGAAGGAAGTTGCTTTCCTAGGCCATGTGGTGTCGGGGGATGGTATTAAGGTGGATCCTAAGAAGACCGATGTTATTAGGAATTGGCCTAGACCTTTGACCCCGTCGGATATAAGGAGTTTCTTGGGTTTAGCGGGTTATTATAGGAGATTTGTGGAAGGGTTTTCTTCTCTTGCTTCTCCTATGACTAAGTTGACTCAAAAGAAGGCTAAATTTGTGTGGTCGGATGAGTGTGAGGAAAGCTTCCAAACTTTGAAAGAAAGGCTTGTGTCCGCTCCTATTTTGTCACTTCCGGATGGGTTAGAAGGTTTTGTTGTTTATTGTGATGCTTCCCGTATTGGTTTGGGTTGTGTGTTGATGCAAAGTGGTAAGGTTATAGCCTATGCTTCTAGGCAACTTAAGGTTCATGAAAAAAATTACCCAACCCATGATCTTGAATTGGCCGCCGTGGTTTTTGCTTTAAAGATTTGGCGTCATTATTTGTATGGGGTGCATGTTGATATCTTCACCGACCATAAGAATCTCCAATATGTGTTCACGCAAAAAGATCTTAACTTGAGACAAAGGAGGTGGTTAGAATTCCTTAAGGATTATGATATGAGTGTTCACTATCATCCGGGGAAAGCTAATGTGGTGGCGGATGCATTGAGTAGAGTGTCCATGGGTAGCTTGGCTCATGTGGAGGAAGGTAGTAAAGAGTTGGCTAAGGAGGTCCATCGGTTGGCCAAATTGGGAGTTAGGTTAGAAGGGGTGGATAGTGGAGGAGTAGTTGTTGTTGATGGTTCAAGGTCTTCCTTGGTTGATGAGGTGATAGTCAAGCAAGATCTTGATCCTTCTTTGGTAGAATTAAAGGCTTCGGTGAGTAGTGGTAAGGTGGAGGTTTTCTCCCAAGGGGGAGATGGTGCCCTTAGGTACCAAGGTAGATTATGTGTTCCTTGTGTGGATGGTGTGAGGGAAAGAATCCTTGATGAGGCTCATAATTCTTTTTATTCTATTCATCCGGGGTCAACAAAGATGTATAGAGACTTGAGGGATGTGTATTGGTGGGGCGGTATGAAGAAGGACATTGCAAAATTTGTTTCGGGTTGCCATAGTTGTCAACAAGTCAAGGCCGAACATCAAAGGCCGGGTGGCCTAACTCAAGACATTGAGATACCTACTTGGAAGTGGGAAGAAATCAACATGGATTTTGTAGTGGGCTTACCCAAGGCTAGAAGAGGCTTTGATTCGGTTTGGGTGGTGGTTGATCGGATGACAAAGTCGGCTCATTTCCTACCGGTTAAAACTACTTACGGGGCTGAAGAGTATGCCAAGTTGTACATTCATGAATTGGTAAGGTTGCATGGGATTCCTTTGTCTATCATCTCGGATCGTGGTGCCCAATTCACTTCTCACTTTTGGAAGTCATTCCAAAGGGGTCTTGGTACAAAGGTAAAGCTTAGCACGGCCTTCCACCCTCAAACGGATGGCCAAGCCGAAAGAACAATTCAAACCTTGGAGGATATGCTTAGAGCTTGTGTATTGGAGTTGAAAGGTAGTTGGGATGATCATCTTCCTTTGATTGAATTTGCATACAACAATAGTTATCATTCTAGTATCGGTATGGCTCCTTTTGAGGCACTTTATGGTAGACGGTGTAGGTCACCGGTTGGGTGGTTTGAAGTTGGAGAGGTGGCCTTGTTGGGTCCGGATCTGGTCATGGATGCTCTTGAGAAGGTAAGGATGATTCGGGAGAGGTTGAAAACAGCCCAAAGTCGTCAAAAGTCTTATGCCGATGTGAGGAGACGGGATCTTGAATTCAAAGTGGGTGATTGGGTTTATTTGAAAGTTTCTCCAATGAAAGGTGTGGTTCGTTTTGGTAAGAAGGGGAAATTAAGTCCTAGGTATGTTGGTCCTTATGAGATAATAAGAAGGGTTGATAAAGTAGCCTATGAGTTGGGATTGCCCAAGGAGATGGAATTAGTTCATCCGGTATTCCATGTATCGATGTTGAGGAAATGTGTTGGTGATCCTAACGCTATTGTACCTCTTGAGGTTGTGGGTGTTGTAGAAGATAATTTTACATATGAAGAAGTCCCGGTTCAGATCTTAGATAGACAAGTTAAAAGGTTGAGGAACAAAGAAGTGGCGTCCGTTAAGGTGCTTTGGAGAAATCAACAAGTGGAGAGTGCTACTTGGGAGGCCGAAGCGGACATGCAAAGACGTTATCCTTATCTATTCAACTCCACTCAAGCCTAAGGTATTAAATCAAGTCCTTTGTACTCCATTGAGTCTTACATTTCAGCCCCTGAATCATTAATGTGCATATATGTTTAAATTAATGAGTTATGGATGCTTTACACTAAGTTTTGAAACCTTGAAGTGATGTTTAAATAAAATTTTTGCATTCATGTTGGGGCTGATATGTTCTTACTAAGTCTTGCCTTGTCCGTCTCTTCCACATTCGGGGACGAATGTTCCCAAGGGGGAGATATTGAAATGACCCAAAAAGTTCTTAAAAATGTGCTTCGGAAGTTACCGGAAACTTGTTTAGCCATATAAAAAAAATTATGCTTCGTTTTTCGAAAATCCGACTTCATATTCTTGTTTAGGGGTCAAATTGAGTGGGAAATGGGTCTAACCCAAATTTTAGAGCAACCGTATCAAAATCCGAAATTTCCAAGTGAAGCCTTTTTCGAGGGTCTACTTTGGAGGGTCATATATCCTAGCACACAAATAATTGGGTGGAACATAGCTTATGCATGGAAAGCCCTTTGAGTTAGCTACCTAACGCACTTCGTTTCACCTCATTCGGAGTTCGGACGAAGAAGTTATGCCCATTTTCGTAAAATCTGTCCGGCAGGAAACGCAATTTCCAGTGACCGTTTTTACTGTTCACCCGCCTCATTTTTTTTCTAAGTGTTGGACCATTTTTTTCCAAAGGGCATATGTTATTTCCTATATACCATTAGTTCAATTCCCATCTCTAAAACATTTCCCAAAACACCTCTCCCATACTTAGACACATTTTCTCTCAAGATTCTCTCAAGAACCCTAATCCAAAACCTTCCTCAAGATTGAAGAGACTCTTGCTCCAAGTTCCAAGCTTCCATTGAAGACACTCTCAAGACCTTCATAAGAACTCATGGTATGTGGTGTTGAACTCATGGGTCCTTCCACCCATAGTGCCTAGACTCTATTCTACTCACTAATTCATGGTTTAAGTTAAGATTCATAAATTAGTCTTGTTCTTTGTAATAATTTCCTGCACATTGAATTTTAAACATGAAAAGTGATTGTTTTGAGCATGTTGTGACTCTAGAACTTGAATCTAAATTTGGAATGGATGTGGAGATTTTTATGTGGTATTGTGGGTGTTAAAAGGGTGTTGTTGTAGGTTGTTCACTGGTTTTGCTGCATAATTACTACCCTATTTACCATGCTCTTTGATTCCATTACATGCCTTCAAGGTGTTTGACAAAATGTCCAACTATGGAGAATTGATGAATCGATGCTTTAAAGCTTGAGTTATGAGATGTATGGCAATCCAGAGATGTGTTGATGACAAACTAAGCTTGTGTATATGTTCATTCCATACGTGAGATTGCATTAGAGCCTAATGGGAATTTCCTATATAAAGTGTTGCATGACCATGCCCGGTCCGGGGGAAAAGAACCGGACAACCATGTGAGAGGTTTATATCTCACCACCTAGGATGCTTGGGGTGTGACCAACATCAACCATGTGAGGGGTTTATACCTTGCCACTAGGGTGTCCGGGTGTGAACGGCATCCCCCATCCTAAGTTGGGGTTATAAATTGGTTGGATCATGGACACACATATGATATCTACCATTAGTATAGATTTACTTAAACATGTTTTGACTTCACTTTGATCATGCATCCTCATATTGTTATTCATAATGCCTATGAAACTATTTCTTGTATTTCGATTGTGTCCTTGTCTATTGTTGTGTTGCACCCCGCATACTTAGTGCATTCCAAGTACTAACGCATACTTTGCCTACATGATGTCACCATGTAGGGACCGGAGCTACTCTTGATCCTTCTCTCCATTCACGTGGCTAGTACGGTGCTTCTCCGAGTTTGTTGGTGAGTCCTCAATGATTCGAGGGCTATGTTATGTTTCCTACTCCTATGTTTTGAGACTTTAGCTTGCAATTTTATTTTGACTATGAGGGGAGCCGGTAGTATGTCATGGTCCCCGTCCTATCTATGCATTTAGAGGTGTGCGTTGGACAAGAATTTTGTAAATGAGCTTGACTCTTGTTCTATGATGTCATTTTGAAATGGTTTGCCCTTAGTCCCTATTTCCCGTTAATTAATGTTGAATGTTCTTCCGCGACCGATGAAGTGTGATGACAAGTTTGAGAGGCTTGATTGGGGTTCCTTCGGGTTCCTCATTCGCCATGTCACGTCTAGGCCCTAGGCTTGGGTCGTGACATAAACAACACCCCAAGACCTCGTTGTATAAGGAAAATACATAACTCAAAGATAAATAAAAGTTTGATTCTTTGTTTCTCAAGTAGAAAAACGCATAAAAGAAGAAGGAAAAGAGGGCCCTCCAGGATGACAAGCAGTTACCTTTAAGATCATGTAACGAGCCTCGACTGTCATGAGAAGAAGAGGATCACACGGGTCCGAGCTCAGAACCTACACAAGTGTAGAAGCAAGGAGTGAGTACCAACAATACGATACCCAACAATAAACCTACTAAACAAAGAACCTAGCTAGAAATTCAATACTTCTTACGCTCCAACCGAACCTCCTCAAACTACAACCTACACCTAAATCTGCCCAACCTAGAAATTCCACAATACATGACTCACAAGCCCAATATTCACCGTTCAATCTTTACAATTCAACAATCAAACAAATCAAATAAGTCAATCTCAATGACAATTAGTTTAGTTACACACAACAAATACATCAATCACAACAACAATTAACTCATGCATAAGCATAATTGCATCGAGTCACAATGAATAATCTCTTGCCAGAACCATTTCACATCGGCACAATATCACTAGCTGGAACCATTTCCAATTCGCTTTATATCACATCAGATGTCTCATCACGCCGTTCTTAGTCGATGCACACAAAGAATATCACACCACATGGAGGAGATAACAATTCATACAATTCAAGTCCACAATCATGCTTTCAAGCATTTCATCAATAAATCAACAAGGGTTACCATAAGGGAATTCACATTATCAAGTTCATCACATAGCCTCTTTTTTTTCATTTCAACCCCTTTTCATTCATTTAGATATAACAAGTGGACAATTTAAATTGTTCACCTCATCCCCATTACTCCCAACACACAAGCAACGAAGGAAGCACATGAATTCTACTAGAATACAAAGTTTAGGAAGTGAGTCGCCTTAAATCAATTAATAATCACTCCAAAAGTTGAGTCTTCCCTTTACTATTTGACTTCAAAAGTCAAACAATCTATAAACAAGCAAGTATTTAAATTCACTTTCTGGAAACAACAAAACCCACAACAATTCCCTTGAACAGTGGGTCAATCAACGCAATACCCAATTCAAAAAATAAGGTTAGAATCTGAAATTTAATACTTGAAAATATTACTCAAGGCTTTAGGAACTCATTTGGGAAAATTATTTCAAAATAGGACTTACAATCAATTCACAAACTCCATTTTAGTTAAGAATATGGGTTCTGGAAAAACCTCATCATTCACCAATCAAAACCTCATATTTTGATGTTAAAACTCATAATTAATCAATGGTAAAAATGAAGGTTTAGGATCAAGAATACTGACCCAACCGATCTAGCATAAACAATTCTTTCAAAATTAACCACCAAGGGTTCCCCAAGTTCAAAAATGGTGAAATGGGACCTAGACCCCAAAATTTACAGAAAAATCCCTCTCACGTATCACTTAAGCGAACCCCACTAAAAATGTGGGCTTCACTTCTGCGATTAGGCCTTTGCTTGAGAGAAGGTCACTTAAGGGATGGCTGCATCGCAAATACGAAGGTCAATGGGGTTGGCCCTCTGCAAAAGTAAACCAAGCCTTGCTGAAGCGAGCCTCGCAAAAGCGAGCAAACCCTCACAAAAGAGGAGGTGCACTAGAACTCAGACATCAGAAAATCAGCCAACTCTCAAAGCATCGAAATAACCCTTGGGATTCGTTTGGAACCCCATATACACATACCACATATGAAAAATGATTATACTTGACGAAAAAGACTCAATGGAACTATCAAATATGTATCTGAAGTCTCCTTGACCCGACATCCATGAAAACCACAAGAAACTAACGTATGCCTACAAAAGGCTTAAACAAGCTCGCGGCCTCTCAAAAATCAACCAAGACCTCATCTAGCCCTAAAATCCCCTAAATGCAATGGATTTCTCAAAATTCTGATCCAAGCATCCAAACCCCAAATGTGGACCAAAGTCAACCCAAAGGCTAAATTTCCATAATTTCACAACTTACGACCTCAAATACTAAAAAGACACAAAATTAGAAACCGATAACTCTCACAAGTCAAATTTCACACTTCGGGACTGATGGAATCAACAGAATATCATTCCAACACTTAAAACTCCAAAAGATGCAAAAAATCACTTTCTTAACAACTTAGTCTTTCAAACTAAAAACTAAGCAACTCTCAATTTTCAATTCATAGTTCAAAACCTACTTTTCAAACTCAACCATAGAAAACTTGATGTCACTATTGAGAGGAAAAATGATAATTTCCATGGAAAAACAAAAAATGACTGACCGGGTCCTTACATTATCCACTACTAAAAATCATGTTCGTCCTTGAACATAAGGCAAAATAAAGGACCTGGAGCCTTCGAGAGATAAGGATATCTGGAACGCATATCTGGCTCTGTCTCCCAAGTCGCCTCACCGACTGAACGATGCTTCCATTGTACCTTCATTAAAGCCATTTCTTTGTTCCTAAGCTTTCGGACATGCCTATCCAAGATGTCTATAGGCTTTTCCTCAAAAGATAACTTTGGACCCAACTCAACTAAATCAAGGGAAAATACATAGTCTTAATCTACCACGTACTTTCGAAGCATGGAAACATATATCACATGATGCACAACTGACAAACCTGATGGCAAGGCCACTTTATAGGCCACCACTCCAACACGACTTAAAATCATAGAGGGTCCAATGAATTTAAGGCTAAGATAACCCTTATTTCCAAACATCATCACACCATTCATGGGTGATACTCAAAGCTTAACATGATCACCCTCCATGAACACTAGAGCACAAACTCTCTGATTTGTAAAACTCTTTTATTGACTCTAGGTCGATAATAGTCGACCCTGGATCATAAGAACCTGCTCCATAACATTGGTAAGAAATTATGTATCTAATGAATCCACATTATCTGAATCAAATCAACCGATTGGAAATCTACATCGTCTGTCATACAACGCCTCAAAAGGGGCCATCTGAATACTAGAATGATGAATATTGTTTTAGGCAAACTTTGCTAATGGCAAATTTTAATAACATCTAGCACCAAAATCAATCACACAAGCTCGAAGCATATCTTCCAAAACCTGAATCGTCCGCTCGGACTGACGATCTGTCTAAGGATGGAAGATTGTACTCATATCTAATTGAGTACCCAAACCATGTTGCAAAGCCTTCCATAAATGGGAAGTGAAAAACTAATCTCGATCGGAGACAATGGAAATCGGGACCCCATGCAATCGCACAATCTGACTCATATAAAGCTCAGCTAACTTCTCTGACGTATACTTCACCCAAAATTGGATGAAATGGGCAGACTTGGTCAATCTATCAACCACCAACCAAATGGAGTCATAACCATCCACAATGGTAGGTAGTCCCACAACAAATCCCACAGTGATCCGCTCCCACTTCCATGTAGGAATAGGAATCCTCTGAAATATACCTCTAGGCTGTTGGTGCTCACACTCAAACACTCTAAAATAAAATATGCAATATACCTCTTCATACCACACAACAAAAGTGTTGGCTGAGGTCATGATACATCTTTGCCGCACTCTGATGGAAAGAATATCAAGAAAGATGGGCCTCCTCCAGAATTTATCTGATCAACTCTTATACCTCTTGCATACAAATCCTGCCTCCAATCCATAAGCCACCATAAGAATCAAGGAAAGCCTCGTTGGCTTACCCTCTCATAACCTTGTCTCGAATGAGACAACTTCTCGTCATCAAACTGATGTTCATAAATCTACTCAACTAAGGAAAAATGAGCCTCAATAAAAACAATCAACCCACCCGTATCGTTAGAAACCCGTAATTGGAAGAGAATGTTGTCTAACCTCTGAACATCTCTAGGAAAATGTCTCTCCTTCACACTAATAGCGGCAAGACTTCATATGCTCTAGTCTTCCTACTCAAAGCATCGACCACCACATTGGTCTTCCTTGGATGATACAAATATGGTGATATCATAGTCCTTCAGTAGCTCAAGCCATCTTCGCTGCCTCAAGTTCAGAGCTCTCTAACTAAAAATGTATTGAAGACTCTGATGGTCTGTGAAGACCTCACAATGAACCCCATACAATCTTCAAATCATGGGTAATGTAATTCCTTTAATAGGTGTACAATTGTCTTGAGTCATAGGCAATAACCTTGCCTTTCTTCATAAAAGCACCTAATCCTACTATAGAAGTATCACAGTACATGGTGAAGTCTACGCCCTCCTCATGTAAGGTCTAAACAAGAGCTGATATTAACAAAGCCTTGAGCTTTTTAAATCTCTCCTCACACTCATAAGACCTGTCACGACCCGAGTTTACACCCCGAAAGCAACATGGCGTACTCGACCCCGAAGGGGTCTTGTACAAGCCTCATAACATTCATAACATAAGATACTTAGAAAAAGTGTGGAATTTAAAACTTTTCTTTATAAATCCAACAATCAAAAAATTAAAAGCAAGCGGAAGTCTATCGTCTCACATGGCCATCTAAACAATACTTGAAACAAAATAGGGTCACGGCCCTTTACTATCGAAATCTTAACAATAGTCTATTACATGAAAAGAAAGGACCATCTAAAACACTTGTCATCGATCGATGAGAACATACCAAGTCTTGGAGGAAGTCTCACTCCAAGCTTCACTAGAGAAAACCACTCAAAAGTCGGAACCTACACTTGTAGTAAACATAGAAGAAGAATGGGTTAGCACAATTAAGTACTAAGTATGATAGCCATGCAAAAATATGTTTAAAACAGACATTTTATTTGAAAGTCATGGCATATGCCATTTTGGTAAAACCTTCATGAACATATAAGCATAAGAAGCATAATACAAGACATAATCAACATACAAGTCATTTAACCGGATTAGAAACATAATTAACATGTAACCCATTACCTTCACATTAAGCTTTCACCTCAACTAACTCTCAAGCTATACTTTGTGCAATGTATGGATAGCATCGCATACCACCATCCACACCAAAGTACCACCTTAAGGTCACCAAAAGTGAACTTACCATTCAACCTTTCCATCTTCACTCGAGTCATACATAAGAGACATAAACACTTCATAAGTCATATCAACACGTAAAGACCATCACCTAGGGAAAATCTAAGTCATACTTGTGCAATGCATAAGTAGCATCCCATACTACTACTCACACTAAGTACTCCTTGAAGCCACCATAGACAAGGCACATTCATATTCATTAAGTCATACCAAGGAAGTAACTCATAATACAATCCAAGTATAGCATGCATCATTTCATTCAAGCATATAAATCAAAATTCTTCATTAGCTTCATTACATTAAGAGCACGTTCATTCATTAGACATTAGATCAACATTCTCAGAATCATCATCATAAGAGCCCATTCATATCATTCATCATTATAAAGGAACACATCATGACCCCTCTCAAAGCCTACTTGTGTAATGCATAGATGGCGTCTCATACCACCACCCACACTAAGTAGTGCATTCTTAAGAAGCCATAATTCATCAACATTCTTTGTAGGGGTAAGCCTTAACCGTCATAGACCATGTGAGAAATTCATGGAATACCGATGTCACCCTCATCGGATAAGGGATTGCTACTTGCCTAATGTAGGACCATTAGTTTTAGCTTAAGTGGATCCACTAGCTAGACCTATGTGGGCACATAGTTCTGGGATATGGAGATTTCTACTAGATATTCCGCTTCAAGTCATGGATGAGCATCCATCTCAAGAGGTTGTTACTAGATACTCCGCCTCAACTCACGGATGAGCATTCACCCCAATTCATATCCACTCGGTGCTTGGCATTATTGCCCACTGAGTACTTAACATTCATTACATTTGTTCATTATGGGATAAGAGATTGTTACTAGATACCCCGTCTTAACTCACGGATGAGCATCCATCTCAAACCCTCCGACATTTTCTAAGCCGAATGACGACCAACCTCTACAGTCCCTGAGGTTTCGGAGCACAACTCCAGCAGCGAGGGATAGTCCTTTGACTCCCAAGCAGCATTTTCTAAGCCGAATGACGACAACCTCTACAGTACCGGCAGGCAGAAATCTGTGCTAGGTCTCACCCAGATTCATCCAGAGTTCCTTAGGCCACCCCTCCTACAATTGATATAGTGCCAGCTACGGTACCAACTGTGGTTCCAGCGCCACCAGTTCAGGGTCCTCCTCCCCGGATAATCAACAGATTAAAGGTCGATGGGTTGATCCCACAGGGAGCGGTACATGTTTAAGATTCAATAGAAAAGTGCGAACATGGTAAAATAAGTCATAGGGACAGGCATTCTCGAATAAAAACTTAATTCAAATCAGAGGGCGACACGAATATCAAATAAGGGGGGTTTGGTTTTAATTATCATCTACAATTGCAACAAACAATACAAAATAATAATAATGAGATGGGTTGTTGGGATGTGAATCGATTATAGCCTAGTATGGACAAATGGGCAATTGAAACTATTAGAAAATAGCTAGATATTAATGAGTAAGCTAGAATATAGAGGGGGTAAACATTCTCTCAAACAATTTACCCTGAATCAAGTCGATTTCTCTCGAACATTGACAAGCATGCAAGATAAGAACATCCTGCACATTAGTCCATTCAGTCTCTCGAGTTGAATGTGTGGAAAAAGNGGTAAACATTCTCTCAAACAATTTACCCTGAATCAAGTCGATTTCTCTCGAACATCGACAAGCATGCAAGATAAGAACATCCTGCATATTAGTCCATTCAGTCTCTCGAGTTGAATGTGTGGAAAAAGGGTTTAGGATTCACTCTCTCGAGCAGAACCTATGAAAACCCAATACCCACAGACCATCAATCAATAATCTTAGTTTGAAAACCTCTCTCTCGAGCAAGCCAAAAACACAATGGTAGAACTGCATTTGCAACTACAATTCTTAAATTACACTACAATTAATGATTGAACTCACTTGTAAGCAATATTTAAACTAAGAATTAGCTATACCATAAACTAAATCAGCCCAAAATCACATAATCACACCACAAGAATTGGAGTTTTAGCTAGACATCATAAAAAGATAAAAATCGTTACCAAATTGACTTTCCATCAACTGGGTAAGATTGATTTTGTTCTCACAATGGTCCAATTCGAAGAATCTCAAAGACCCATTTCCAATTTCTCAAAAGTGAAAAACTTCAATTCTTCAAAACTTAGGAAAAACTAGAGAAAACTTATCTCAATACTCAAAATTCAATATTAAAAACCTAGGACTCAAAATTCAATAATAATCTGGTGCTAAACTAAATGTTCAAAAATGTATTTATAGTCACCAAAAAAATTCTGTGAAGGTCCATTCGGCGCAGTAACTCAGGCTCGCCGATTCACTTGGCGATCCGCCCTTTGGTCAACATTCTCACCCTTCTACCTTGGCCTTCAGCTTCCTCGAGGTCTATAACTTTGGGCGATCCAGCACTACATCGTGGAACCACTCGACGATTCGTTGACTGCTCTTTTGTCTCGCCATCTTGGTTTTCTCCTTCAAGACTTGGCACACTGGAACTTTGGGTAGTCAAATAGCCATTTTGCGACTCTCCAAGTGGACTAGGAGATCACCAGACTTTCTTTTCTTCACTATTTCAGGTCACTTCATTTTGATTTGCACATTAGTGTCCTTTCTTGGTTTCTCAATCCATATACCTAGAAATCAAGGGTTTTACATTAGTTATTGGCCCAAAACAAGCACTTGAGGACACTAAATCATTGTAAATAAAACCCTAAATGAGCCCAAATCTCAGACTCATCAACTTTTTATCATTTTGTTGCATTTTAGGACAAATTTGCTTTTTATTTGTGGTGGGGTGAGGTATTTCCATACCTACCTCTTGTCATTATCATTTTTGTATAAATATTAGGTTATTGTATTGTAAATTGAGTTTTGTCATTGTTTTGTGGATATTTGAGCTTATGGCTCCTTGTTTTAAATGCAAATGATTTTTGACCCTTCTGAAAAAGAATCCACATCATGTTGTTTTTTAATGTGGTTGTTCTTATACAAATTTGAGTATCAGTTATGATCAATACTGATGACTTAAATAGTCCTCTTAATCGAACAAAAATGAATGTTCGGTTACGATAAGGCCAAATAAAGTTGCATAGATAAGATGTGAACTTTTTGCATCTCGTTGTGACTAGCCGGTTATCAAATGAGTCTCTTGTGATGAATATTGCACATTAGCGAAAGGGTGGAGTCTTGTTTGATATGTATCAATCCCTTGTGTGATGAGCTTTTCATGAACGTTGTGTGATGACACCAAGAATTTGCCCCGTTGGTCCGGTTCACTAAGTGATGCAAGATCTTGAAATGATCTTAGGCAACAATTTTGAAGAGTGAAACAATTTGACAGTATACCTCTTTTGTGGCCAACCTTGTGAGTATGTGAACCTTGCTTGAACTCCTTTTGAGCCTTACACCTTTCTTGGAAGAAACTTGATACAATTGCAACCCCTCTTTATCCATTCACCCATAATCCTCATGAAGTGTGGTTTATTTGAATACCCAACTTAGGAAAAAAGCCTAAGTTGGGGTGTGGTGAAAAGAAAAGTTAGATAAAAAAATGTAAAGAAATACCCCTTTATCCATGGTTTTGAAAAAGATGGAACCCCTTCTTACAAAAAAAAGAGAAAACAAGAAAAAAGAAAAAGATGAAAAAGTTATGAAATAAAGTTGTGAAAGTTGCAAAAGAAATGGGGTGTCCGGTATTCCATTGGAAGTGAATAATGGGGTGAAATTTTGAGCATGGGTGAAAATGCTGAAGAAAATAAAAGAAAGTGATGTTTGTGCCACATTTCATGAGGATAGCAGCCACTAAGCCTAAATGACCATACTTTTACACTCAGCCCTCTTACAAGCATTGAAAAGACCTTTTTGATCTTGACTGAGCTGAAGTGAATGTTGATTGGAAAATAAGGGCAAACATATGGGTGAAGTCATGGATGTGTTCATCATTGTGAGTGCGAGAGTTGTATGTGAATCTGGAACTATAAATTGTGGAACAATTGTCTGTGAATATGGAATCATTCTTGTTTAAGGGCAGTTGAGTACTTTGTTGAGCTTGAACATGCATTTGAAGCAAATATTGTGAACCTGAGAATCTTTGATGATGGTGAGTCACAACTTGAATCTTTGAGTGCACAATTGATCCTTACATAAGTAAGTTGAGTCTTGTTGTGTGCATTCATGATTGAGTCTTGTGTAGCAATGTTTGAGACATTCTTTTTGAACTGCTGAACTTGAGTTTTACTTGAGGACAAGCAATAGGTTAAGTTAGGGGTGTTGATGAGTCCGAGATTTGGACTCATTTAAGGCTTTATTTATATATATATTTAGTGTCCTCAAATGTTTATTTTGTGCCAATAACTAATGTAAAACCCTTAATTTCCAGGTATATGGATTGAGGAACAAAGCAAGGACACTAATTTGCAAAAAAGAACAAAGCGAGTTGAAAGAATGAAGAAACACAAGCCTAGTGATCACCAAGTCCACTTGGCGAGTCGTTGAATGGCCATTTGACCGCTTAAAGTTACAGTGTGCCACGCCCTGAGGGAAGAAATCAAGTTGGTGATGGAAGGAGCAGTCGGTGAATCGCCAAGTAGTTCCACGATGCAGTGCTTGATCACCCAAAGTTACTGAACTTGAGGATGCTGAATGCCAAGGCAGAAAGGAGATGAAAGTGACCAAAGGGCAGCTCGCCGAGTTGTTCGGTGAGCCCGACTTACTTTGCCAAGTGTCTTTTCGCAGCACACTTTTGTCGACTATAAATACATTTTTATACGTTTAGTTTAGATGGATCTGATATCATAATATTTCAGTCTATTATTAAGTCTTGAATTGAGAGACAAATTTTCTCCAGTTTTACTTCAACCTTGAAGAATTGAAGTTTTCCACTTTTGAGAAACTGGAAGTAGGTCTTTGAGATTCTGCGAATTTGACCATTGTAAAGACAAAATCAATCTTACCTAGTTGTTGGAAACTCAATTTGGTAAAGATTTTTATCTTTTTATGATGTCTAGCTAAAACCATAATTCTTGGGGTGTGATTATGGGCTGATTTAGTTTATGAGTATTGCTAATTGTTAGTTTAAATACTATTTAGAAGTGAGTTCAATCATTAATTGGGGTTTAATTTATGAATCATAGTTGCAAATGCAGTTCCACCCTTGTGTTTTTGGCTTGCTCCAGAGAGAGGTTTTAAAACTAAGATTATTGATTAATGGTTTGTGGGTATTGAGTTGTCATGGGTTCAGCTCGAGAGAGTGAATCCTAAACCCAATTCCACACATTCAAATAGAGAGAGTGAATGGACTAAGGTGTGGATTGTTCTTATTATGCATGCTTGTTGATGCTCAAGAGAAATGGACTTGATTCGGGGTAAATTGTTCGATAGAAAGTTTACCTCCTCTATATTCTAGCTTACTCACTAATATTTAGATATTTTCTAATTGTTGCAACTACTCATTTGTCTATATTAGCCTATAATCCAATCACATCCCAAGAACCCGTCTAATTATTGTTATTTCGTATTATTTACCACTATTTGTAGTTGAAAATTTCAAACTAAAACCCCCCATTTTACATTCGTGTCACCCCCTGATTTGAATAATGTCTTTATTCGATAATTTCTATTCATATGATTGATTTGTCCATGTTCACACTTTCCTATTGAATCTTAAACACATACCGCTCGCTATGGGATTCGACCCTAACTCATTTAGGTTAGTTATATACTGATTAACGATCGTTGACGCTTATAATAGGATGAATTGTGTTTGAAAGAGTTATTCAATCAGACAGCAGCAAAAAAGAGCATAAAACAATACCCACTACATTAAATTAACAACCAACCCTAAAATTTCACCCCTAGATCTTGGGTTTTTAGCAACCCATCACAAAAAGTAAAGATAGTATACGTTTCATGAAATCTCCCATGGGTAACATTTAATTAAGATATTACAAACAAACTCAGTTTGAATTCAACTTCAATTCTTCAGTTTAAAGAACAAAACAGAAAAACCCTAAACACTAGAACTTATAAGGTAAAATGTTTTTCTCTCCAAAATAATCAGAACTTTCTCACCAATTTTGAAACCTTTTTTCTCTCTCCTTTGGAATATTTATAGCTTTCAGAAATCTGGCCCTAAACTCAATAAGCTACCCATTGAGAGACAATAGTTAGGCTCGCTGATCACAAGAGATGAATAGCCAATTGCTTTCAAGCTCACCTTTTGTTGCTCTAGCCTTTAGGTTATTGAACCTTAGTCAGCGAGCTCGTTTGAGTCTGCCTTTCACATTTGGCGTATCTTCGAGTAGCCCTTTAGTTCACCTTTTTAGCAGTCAATTTTTCTCCTTGTAATATTACGTATAGCGATGGTAAACCTAATCACCCTTTCTCAAGTGATGCTCACTAGGCGATCCGCCTTTCTTGTTTGGTGATCAATATGTATAGTTTGAACTTTTTTTTACAGTTTTGGCCATTCTTTCAAACATTCATCCTTGCCCTGTCCTTAGTCTTTCATCGCTGTAAATCATCAAAATATCAATAGAATAGGACATAATAATGAATTTATGACACTAAATGTTGAGATCACCGAGTTGGTAATGACCTCAGCCTTTTCCCCCATTTCTACCTGGTTGGCTAGTGTCAATTTCGGCAACTTTTTCAAAGCTCTCTAAACATGTTCAATGAATCATCGACCTGCTTAACAAGCACCAAGACAAAATTTTAATGAGTTTTCGTTTTGATGAATTTTCAACTAACCATTCACTCGATTTATGATATGGGTTGTTGTGCAATGTAGATTATTGCCAGACCAAAGGTACTTGTTACTAGAAAGGCCTCTCTTTCTGATTCTCCTCATCCAGCTTCCAAGAAACATAAGTGGTTGGTTATCTCTGAGCCTAATGAAAAATAACAAGCTGCTTCACGCACTTCTAATGGTGTGAGAAAAAGACAGCAATGGATTCCTAAGACATTTGTAAGCGAACTTTGTTTGATGAATGTAATCCATCCTTCTCGAAATCCAAGGAAAAACCTCTTACCTACTCCGGGAATGGTGAGGAAAATGAGGATAAAGTTTCAAGTGTATCACAACACAAAAATGGAATGACGAGACTTGTCTTTTTCTATAAATACAAGTCAACCTTAGCCCTATGAAAATGAAAGAAATGCGGAAATATAAGGCAAGAACAAGACAAAGGCGGAAAGCTTATTCATTCTAACAATTCTCCAAATCTTGGTTGTTGATAAGTCCACGATTGGGACTCATTTCGGGCTTTATTTTAATAGATTTAATGTCCTCAAATGCATATTTTATGCCAATAACGGATGTAAATCCTTCATTTTCAGGTATTTGGATTGAGGAACAAAGCATGGACACTAATGACCAAAAAGGAACAATGTAGCTGAAAGAACGAAGAAAAGAAGGCTTGATGATCGCCTCATCCATTGGGCGAGTCGCTAAATGGCCATGATCTCGCCTAAAGCTCCAGCGTGCCAAGTCTTGAAGGAGAAAATCAAGTCGGTGATAGAAAGGAGTAGTCGGCGTGTCGTCAAATAGTTATATGATGCAGTGTTGTATCGCCCAAAGTTATAGAACTTAAAGTTGTTGAAGGCCAAAGAAAAATGACGATGGAATTGACCAAAGGGCGGATCACCAAATGGATAGGTGATCCCAACTTATTGCACCGAATGATCCTTTGCAGCATATTTTTTGGTGACTATAAATACATTTTTGAATATTTAGTTTAGAATGGATCTTATCAAACTTAGTATCTAGAATTCATAATTATCAGTTTTGAATTTTGAGCTTAGAACTGAGAGTATTGAGACAATATTTTCCTTAACTTTTAAGATTTAAAGATTTCCATTTTTGAGAAATTGGAAGTGGGTCTTTAAGATTCTTCAACCTTGACCTTTGTAAAGACAAAATTAATTTTACCCAATTAATAGAAAGTCAATTAGGTAACAATTTTTATCTTTTTATGATGTCTAGCAAAAACCCCAATTCTTGGGATGTGATTATGTGATTATGAGTTGATTTAGCTACTGGGTATTGTTAATTGATAGTTTAAATGTTGTTTAAAAGTGATTTCATTCAGTCATTGTGGATTAATCTAAAGGGTTGTAGTTCCAAATGCAACTCTACCTTGGTGTTTTTGGCTTGCTCGAAAGAGAGGTTTTAAAACAAAGATTACTGATTTGATGGTCTGTGGGTTTTGGGTAGTCATGGGTTCAACTCAAGAGAGTGAATGCTATACCATTTTCCACATATTCAGCTCGAAAGAGTGAATGGACTAAACCGTAGGTTGTTCTTAATTGTTGTTTATTTGTGTTCGAGAGAAACAAGTTTGACTCGGGGTAAATTGTTAGAGAGAAAGTTTATCCCCACTAAAGTCTAGCTTATTCACTGATTTTACAACTATTTACTATTAATTGCAATAACACATTTGTCTAACTTAGCCCATACTCCAATCACATCCCAAGAACCCGTCTCTATACTAGTTATTTTCGTGTTATTTGCTGTTGTAGCTGATAGTTGAAACCAAAACCCTATGTTATTTGACACTTGTATCACCACAAACTTGAACCATGCTTTTATTCGTAAATTTACCTATGATTGACTTGAACATATTCATGTTTTTCTATTGATTCTCAAATAAGCACCACTCTCTGTGGGATTCAACCCCAACTCACTTGGTTGGGTTATACTACTGACTAACGATCGTTGGCACTTAGTATTGGATGAAGTGTCATGATTTATGAAATCAAAATGGCCCCGCTACCGGGAAGTGGTGTTATTTGAGAATTTTTAGGTAAGTTGAAATTTGTTCTTGTTAGTCATAGTTGAACTTACTTAATTTTTAGTTTTGGTTTTTGTGTTGCTGTTTTGGACAGAATAAATGAGCATATCTGGTAACAACAGTGACCCAATGGATCACCCTCCTTTGAGATTGATGATTTTTAGGGATAACATCTAAAATTTCAAGAAATTGGAGGGTGAGGGAATTTATGAGTTGTGGCAAAGGTTCAAAATCCTATTGCAGCAGTGCCCAACTCATGAGATTCCAAATAATATACTTCTAGAATGTTTCTACCGGGGTCTTGGCCCCGAAAATAGAATACTGGCTGACCAACTCTCTTCGGGCTGCTTGATGCAACATTCCTATGAGACTGCTACCCAACTCCTTGATAACATGGCCAATACCAACAAAAAGAAGGAAAAAGACCAAGAATTGGCCACATTGTTGACTCAATTGGATGTTTTGGCCAAGAAAGTCATGGAATTAGAGGTGGTGTCCAAGAAAAAGGAAAGGTGCATCCCCCCTCACGAGCGTCGAAAGATAAAGAAGCAAGAGGGTGGTCAACTTGAAGAGGTCCTCTTACTCATTCTAAACAAAATCGAAGAACACGACAGAGTGTTGGAGGAGATAAAAGAGAATGTATTGATGTTGAACCAGATGAAAACCTCTCATTCCATGCTCATTCAACTACTAGTGTCCCAACTGGACCAAGTGTTGTCTCACTTCTACCTAGAACTAGAAGAAGGGTTTCCGTATGAAAATGAGGCGAACCCCACTAATGGAACTTAAGTGGAGACTTGCGTCATGCCACGACATTAACTAAGGCGCTTCTTGGGAGGCAACCCAAAGTTTTATTGCTTTTATTTTTGTTTCAGAAATAATGGTGTGTTGATTGTGCAGGTAAAAGTGTAGAATGTGTTTGAAAACTGCAGGTTGGCGAGCTAAAAGTCCAGTCGGCACATCGCCGAAGAGGTCGGCGAGCCCGACCTATACCGTCGTTGGACTCAAGACTTTTTCTAATTGGAGTCTGTAAAACTCGACGAGCCCAAAAGCAACTTGGCGAATCACCGACCAGGTCGGCGATCTCGATCTAGTCTGCCGTTTGGACCAAAAATTAACTGGAGGTCCTGTAAAACTCGGTTAGGTAAGTGCCCACTTGGCGTGTCGCTAACTGGGTTGGCGAGCAAGACTAATGTCGTAGAATGGGCGAGAATTGGATGGTTTTTAAAGGCCAAAGGTTTAAACTTTCAAACTCTTTCACTTTCCCTCACTTTTAATCTTCCCAAACTCACACCTGCACAATATTTCCCATATTTTTTGCATTTTAGAGTGTTTTAGTCGTCGGATTTGTGTTCGAAGTGGATTTCTTTGCCGCCTTGCATTTCAAATTGTTTTAATCGGGATCTAAGGTTGGTTTTCCGAATCCCGAAATTCATTTTTAGAAATTTGTACTCTTATGCAAGTGAATTTTCTCTTAGTGTTGTGTGTTGGGCCTCTCTGATCTTAACTCTGTATGTGGGGTTATGCTTGAATGTTGTTTTGTCTAGTCGGGTGAAGTCTAAGTAGCCCGCATTTGTTCCAAATGACGAATTTTGCCCAATGATAGAGCGGATGAGATCATTCTTAAGGGAAAAAGTAGTCACATGGCTAAATTTGGCCAAACCGGGAGAAGTCTGAGTATCCCGAGGGCATGGGTGTCTTGGGTGTCCTAGTTTAATTTGATAAGTGCATGTTTTGATTTTGTTTTTGGGGCTTGCAGGGTTGAATTTGAGAAGTTGGGTTGAAAGTAGGCACGTTGGGTCGTTTGGCGAGCTAGGTCGAGCTCGCTAACCACTCGGCGGCTTGCCGAAATTCTCCATCTCGCCTTTAATTTCATGCCATATTTGAAGAGTGGTTCTGTAACTTTTGGCAAGAAGCTTGAGGTCGCCGAATGCACTCGGTGACTCGCTGAAAGTGTTTCTTGATCGCCCTTTGTCTGCACTCCTGTCCCTTACTTGTCTGTAACTTTTGGTGGGCTAATCCTTGCTCGCCGAAAGCTATAGTGCTTTTACCTGAAGTAATTCTAACTTTTTCCAACATTTTACCGCTTTGGCTAGACCTAAGGTTGCTGGTCATGCGGTCTGCAACAAGGCTAACAGAATCACAATTAATAAGGATGCAGCTGCATCCAAGGCCAAATCTACCAAACTTCCCACAACTGGTGGGAAAGGCAAAGGAAAAGAGAAGGCACCTGCATCACTGGAGGCCAGCTCCAACAATGACGGTATCTACGCCACCCACCTCACCACTTCTGAGAGTGAGGGTAAGCATTAGGAACATCAGACTATAGCTTTTGAGGATTATGTGCTAGTAGCATCACAGAGGGCAGAGATGCGATCCGAAAGGATGAATGATCCCTCTAGGATAAGAAATCCCCATGCCACCACCACTTCTCCTACTCCAGCTCCAGCACAGGCCGTGGTCCTACCACCATCGGTACAAGGTTTTTCTCCCAAGTCTATCAATAGGCTGAAGACTGAGGGACGGAGGACAATTATCAATGAGAAGTGATGAGTCCACGATTTGGACTTATTTATGGCTTTATTTTAATAAATTTAGTGTCTTCAAATGCATATTTTGTGCCAATAATTGATGTAAATCCTTGAATTTTAGGTATTTGGATTGAGGAACAAAGCATGGACACTAATGAGGAAAAAGGAACAAGGCAGCTGAAAAAATGAAGAAAAGAAGGACTGAGGATCGCCTAAACCATTGGGCGAGTCGCCGAATGGCCATGGTCTCACCTAATGTTCATGTGTACCATACCCTAAAGGAGAAAATCATGTCGGCGATAGAAAGAAGTAGTCGGCGAGTCGCCGAACGGTCCTGCGATGCAGTGTTACATTGCCTAAAGTTACAGAACTTGAGGATGCTAAAAGGTCAAAGTATAAAAGTGCTGGAATTGACCAAAGAGCAGATCACCGAAGGGATCGGCAATCCTAACTTATTGCGTCGAATGGTCCTTTGCAACAAATTTTTTGCCGACTATAAATACATGTTTGAATTTTTAGGTTAGTATCATTGTTTAGCCAATTAGTTATTTTAGATTATTATTCAGTTTTCAAGTTGAGAGCTTAGAACTGAGAATATTGAGACAATATTTTCTTAGCTTTCAAGATTTGAAGATTTCCATTTCTAAGAAATTGGAAGTGGGTGTTGAAGATTCTTCATCTTATACCTTTGTAAAGACTAAATTAATCTTACCAAGTTGTTGGAAACACAATTTGGTAACGATTTTTCATCTTTTTATGATGTCTAGTTGGGGTGTGATTATGGTTTGATTTACCTGCTGGGTATTGCTAATTGATAGTTTAAATGTTGTTTAAAAGTGATTTCATTCAATAATTGTGGCTTAATCTTAAAGGTTGTAGTTGCAAATGCAACTCTACCTTCATGATTTTGGATTGCTCGAGAGAGAGGTTTTAGAACCAAGATTACTGATTTGATGGTGTGTGGGTATTGGGTTGTCATGGGTTTAGCTCGAGAGAGTGAATCCTAAACCCTTTTCCACACATTCAGCTCGAGAGAGTGAATGGACTAAAGTGAAGGTTGTTCTTAATTGCTGCTTATTGGTGTTCGAGAGAAACCAATTTGATTTAAGGTAAATTGTTCGAGAGAAAGTTTATCCCCACCAAAGTATAGCTTATTCACTGTTTTACAACAATTTACTATTAATTGCAATTACCCATTTGTCTACCTTAGCCCATAATCCAATCACATCCCAAGAACCCGTCTCTATATTTGTTATTTTCATGTTATTTAATATTGTAGCTGATAATTACAACTAAACCCCCTTGATATTTGACACTTGTGTAACCCCAAATTTGAACCATGCTTTTATTCGTAAATGTTTTTACCTATCATTGACTTGAGCATATTCTTACTTGCCTATTGATTCTAAAATACGTACCACTCCCTGTAGGATTCGACCCGAACTCACTTAGATGGGTTATACTACTAACTAACGACCGTTGGCACTTAGAATTGGATGAAGTGTCCTGATACGTGAAATCAAAATGGCGCCACTGCCGTGGAGTGGTTTAACTTGAGAATTTTTAGTTAAGTTGAATTTTGTTCTTGCTACTTTTAGTTGAACTTACTTATTATTTTGTTTTGGTTGGTGTGTTGCTGTTTTAAGCAGAGAATTGGAGCTTATTTGGTAGCAACAGTAACCCAATGGTTCACCCTTCTTCGAGATTGATTATTTTTAGGGATAACATTCTAAATTTCAAGCAAATAGTGGGTGAGTCCATTTATGACTTGTGGAAAATCTTTAAAATCCTATTGCAGTAATGCCCAACTCATGATATTTCGGATAAACTACTTCTGGAATGTTTCTATCGGGGTCCTGGCCCGAAAATAGAATAATGGCTGACCAACTCTCTTCGGGCTGCTTGATGCGACATTCCTATGAGACCGCAGCCTAACTCCTTGATTGTGTGACCAAAACCACTATGGAGAAGAAAGAGAAAGATAAGGACCAAGACTTGGCACTTTGCCAGTCAGCTGGATATCTTGTCCTAAAAGGTTAAGGACTTGGAGGTACTGTCTAAAAAGAAGGACATGTACATCCCCCCTCACGAGCGTCGAAAGATGAAGAAACAAGAGGGCAGACAAATTAAAGATTTCTTCTTACTAATTCTGCACAAAGTTGAAGAACACGATAGAGTGTTGGAGAATATAAGAGAAAATGTCTTGATGATTCACCAAATGACGACCTCACATTCCATGGTCATTCAGCTACTGGGGACCCAAATGGACCAGGTGCTACCTTCTCTCTATCCAAAGCCACAAGAGGGGGCCTTATGAAAATGAGGCAAACATCACTAAGGGAACTTAAGTGGGGAGTTGCGTCGTGCCACGACGTCAACAAAGGCGCTTCTTAAGAGGCAACCCAACTGTTTATCGCTTTATTTTTGTTATAGAAATAATGGTGAGTTGATTGTGTAGGTTGAAGTGTGGAAAGTGTTTGAAAATCGCAGGTAGGCGAGCTGAAAATCCAATCGACGAATCACCGAAGAGGTTGTCAAACCCGACCTAGACCATCGTTAGACTCAAGAAAATTTTAAATTAGATTCTGAAAACTTGGCGAGCCCAGGAGCAACTTGGTGAATTACCGACCAGGTCCGCGATCATGATCTATTCCGCCGTTTGGATCCCCACATTAACTGGAAGTCCTGCTAAACTTGGCGAGGTAAGTGACCACTCGCGTGTCACCGAGTGGGTCGGCGAGCACGACTAATGTCGCCGAATGGGCAAGAATTGGACGGTTTTCAAAAGGCCAAAGGTTTAAACTTTCAACTCTTTCAATTTACCTCACTTTGAACTTTTAGGTTAGTATCATTGTTTAGGCATTTAGACATTATTTTAGATTATTATTTAGTTTTCAAGTTGAGTGCTTAGAAAGGAGAATATTGAGACAATATTTCCTTAGCTTTGAAGATTTGAACATTTCCATTTTTGAGAAATTGGAAGTGGGTGTTGAAGATTTTTCATCTTATACCTTTGTAAAGACTAAATTAATCTTACCAAGTTGTTGGAAACACAATTTGGTAACGATTTTTTATCTTTTTATGATGTCTAGTTGGGGTGTGATTATGGGTTGCTTTAGTTGTTGGGTATTTGCTAATTGATAGTTTAAATGTTGTTTAAAAGTGATTTCATTCAGTAATTGTGGCTTAATTTTAAAGGTTGTATTTGGAAATGCAACTCTACCTTCGTGATTTTGGATTGCGAGAGAGAGAGGTTTTAAAACCAAGAACACGACAGAGTGTTGGAGAATATAAGTGAAAGTGTCTTGATGATTCACCAAATGACGACCCCACATGCCATGGTCATTCAGCTACTGGGGTCCCAAGTGGACCAGGTGCTGTCTTCTCTCTATCCAAAGCCAAAAGAGGGGTGACCTTATGAAAATGAGGCAAACCCTATTAATGAAACTTAAGTGGGAAGTTGGGTCGTGTCACAACGTTAACTAAGGCGCTTTTTGAGAGGCAACCGAACTGTTTATCGCTTTATTTTTGTTATACAAATAATGGTGTGTTTATTGTGCAGGTTGAAGTGTGGAAAGTGTTTGAAAATCGCAGGTTGGCGAACTGAAAGTCCAGTTGGCGCATCACCTAAGAGGTCGGCAAACCCGACCTAGACCATCGTTAGATTCAAGAAAATTTTAAATTTGATTCTGAAAACTCGGCGAGCCCAGGAGAAACTTGGTGAATTGTAGACCAGGTCGGTGATCGTGATATATTCCTCTGTTTGGATCCCCACTTAAACTGGAAGTCCTGCAAAACCCGGCAAGGTATGTGACCACTCGCGTGTCACCAAGTGGGTCGGCGGGCATGACTAATGTTGCCGAATGGGCGAGAACTGGACGGTTTTCAAAAGTCCAAAGATTTAAACTTCCAACTTTTTCACTTTACCTCAGTTTGAATTTTTAGCTTAGTATCATTGTTTAGGCATTTAGACATTATTTTAGATTATTATTCGGATTTCAAGTTGAGAGCTTAGAACTGAGAATATTGAGACAATATTTCCTTAACTTTGTAGATTTGAAGATTTCCATTTCTGAGAAATTGGAAGGGGTGTTGAAGATTCTTTATCTTATAGAGGTAAAGACTAAATTAATCTTATCAAGTTGTTGGAAACACAATTTGGTAACGATTTTTTATCTTTTTATGATGTCCAGTTGGGGTGTGATTATGGGTTGATTTATTTGCTGGATATTGCTAATTGATAGTTTAAATGTTGTTTAAAAGTGATTTCATTCCGTAATTGTGGCTTAATCTTAAAGGTTGTATTTGGGAATGCAACTCTACCTTCGTGATTTTGGATTGCTGAGATAGTGGTTTTAAAACCAAGATTAGCAAAATCATCAGTAGGCAAAGGCAATAAATCAAGGGGGGTAAGGGGGTTGAATCCATATACAACTTCAAAAGGAGTCTTACCGGTAAAAGAATGGAAGGTCTTATCATAAGCAAATTCTACAATAGGTAAGTAATCTTCCCAATAAGTCAACTTTCCTGTCAAAATAGCCCTCAACATGTTCCCTAAAGTTCTATCAACCACTTCCGTTTGCCCATCCTTTTGTGGGTGACAAGATGTAGAAAATAGCAATTTAGTTCCCAACTTTCCCCAAAGAATTCTCCAAAAGTGACTTAAGAACTTGGCATCCCTATCACTAACAATAGTTCTGGGTATTCCATGCAATTTAACCACTTCTTTTACAAACAAGTCAGCCACATGAGATTCATCATTAGTCTTTTTACATGGGATAAAACGACTCATTTTAGAAAGTCTATCTACTACCACTAATATACTATCCCTACCATACTTAGTCCTTGGCTGCCCCAATATGAAATCCATAGAAATATCAATCCAAGGGGAATTAGAAACAGGTAAAAGAGTATAAAGATCATGCGGCTATGTTCTAGACTTAGCCTGTTTACATTCAAGACAATAAGAAGACACTTTTTCAACATTCTTTCTCATGCTAGGCCAATAAAAGTGTTCAGAAAGTATTTCCAGTGTTTTGGGTATGCCAAAATGTCCCATTAGCCCTCCACAATGTGCTTCCCTAACAAATAGTTCACGCAACGAGCAATTAGGAACACATAATTTATTTTCCTTAAATAGAAATTCATCTTGAAGATTAAATTTCTCAAAAGGATAGGACTTACATTCAGCAAAAACTCACCAAAATCACAATCATTAGCATAGAGGAACTTGATTTGGTCAAAACCCAACAACTTTGAAGTAAGAGTAGAGATCAAAACATACCTTCTTGAGAGTGCATCAGCAACCACATTCTCCTTTCCTTGTTTGTAAGCAATTACATAAGGAAAAGTTTCAACAAACTCTACCCATTTAGCATGCCTACGACTAAGTATACCTTGGCTCTTCAAGTATTTTAATGACTCATGATCAGTCTTGACCACGAATTCTCGAGGCCACAAGTAGTGCTGCCATGTAGCTAACGCCCTTACCAAGGCATATAGCTCCTTATCATAAGTTGAGTAGTTCAATGTTGCTCCACTTAGCTTTTCATTAAAGTAGGCAATTGGCTTGGAGTCTTGCTTCAAAACTGCACCTATGCCCTTACCAGAGGTATCATACTCAACGTCAAAAGACATAGAAAAATCAAGCAATTGCAAAAGAGGAGCAGAGCACAATTTATCCTTCAGCAAGTTAAATGCATCATCTTGTTCCTTTCCCCATGTAAAAACCTTATCTTTTTTAATAACTTCAGTTAAAGGAGCAGCAATGGTGCTAAAGTCTCGCACAAACCTCCTATAAAAACTAGCAAGTCCATGAAAACTCCAAACTTCAGGTTACACTATTAGGTTTAGGTCATTCTTTTATTGCCTTGATTTTCTCATCATCTACTTCAACTACCTTAGAACTGACCACAAAACCTAAGAAAACCACACGATCCACACAGAAAGTACACTTTTTTGAGATTAGCAAATAAGTGCTGATTTCTAAGAACTTCAAAAACTTGTTTTAAGTGCTCCAGGTGTTCATCCAGATTTTGAGAAAAGATCAAAATGTCATCAAAATACACCACAATAAATTTGCCATGGAAATTTTTAAAAACATGATTCATTAGTGTCATAAAAGTGCTTGGTGCATTAGTCAAGCCAAAGGGCATAACTAACCACTCATAAAGTCCATATTTGGTTTTAAAAGCAGTTTTGATTCATCTACAGGATTTATACGAATCTGATGGTACCCACTCTTTAGATCAATTTTAGAAAAGATTTTGGAACCATACAGTTGGTCCAACATGTCATCAAGACGAGGGATAGGATGGCGATACTTTACCGTTATCTTGTTGATGGCTCGACAATCTACGCACATCCTCCATGTTCCATCCTTTTTGGGGACCAATAAAACTGGAACAGAGTATGGGCTCATACTCTCTCGAACAAATCCCTTTAAAAGCAATTCTTCAACTTGCCTTTGTAATTCTTTGGTCTCTTCAGGATTGCTCCTATAGGTAGGCCTATTAGGAAGTTGAGACCCAGGCACAATGTCTATTTGGTGCTCAATCCCTCTCAAAGGTGGAAATCCCTTTGGAGTGTCATCAGGAAAAACATCTTCAAAATTCTGCAAAAGAGAAGAAACACTATTTGGCAAAGAAGGAGTTAGTTGTTCAAAATTAATCAATACTTCTTTGTAAGTAGTATTATGGGCATCCCCCCTCTCCTAGCATTCAAACACTCTTTGGCTTTTATATAAAGGCTCTCATTTTTCTTTTCCTTAGCCTCTTTCCTCTCACCAAAACATTTTATTTTTTTACTCTCACCCTCTTTTACCTCTTTACTTAGATCGCGGCCCTCTCTCTCTTTCTCTCGGCCATCTCTCTTTTTTTCTATCTCTTGGACTTTTTCTTTTCCCTCAAGCTCACTTTTTACCTCTCCCTTTTGCTTTCCCATTGTTTCCCTCAATCGTTTTTGATCTTCAAACACTGGAGAAGGAGATAATGGTGGAAGAGTATACTTCTTACCATTATGCAGAAGACTATACCTATTCTTTCTCCCATGATGAGTAGTATCCCTATCATACTGCCAAGGTCGGCCAAGTAACACATGACATGCTTGCATTGGAACTACATCACAAAGAATTTCATCTTCATACCTACCAACATTGAATGAAATCATGCATTGTTTGTTTACTTTTACTTCTCCACAATCATTCAACCATTGGAGCCTATATGGGGTAGAGCGCTTCATGGATGCAATTCCTAGTTTATCCACCAAGTATGAACTCACCACATTTGCACAACTTCCCCCATCAATAATCATAGAATAAGTCTTCCCTTTTATCCCACACCTAGTATGAAATAAATTCTCTCTCTGCCCTTCATCAACACTATCCAAATTGATGGACATAATTCTCCTAACCACCCCAATTATACCATCATTAGGCAGTTCCAAATCATCTTCCTCACTTACACCTTCTCCTTCTTCTTCTTCCCCCTCACTTTTTTCACTCTCATATTCTCCAATCTCTCTAAGTAGGATGCTTCTTCTACTTGGAGTTTCAGAGTAGTTATAACAATCAAAGATGGCTTCAACTCGTCTCTCCCAATCAAGGTACAAGCCTGGATCCCTTGTCCCTTTGAAAGCTAGCATCTTCATCTTTATACTATTTATATTATCATATTCTACTCTACCTATTTGTCCCCTCCTATCTCTTCTTTCTAAATTAAATTCAACATCAAAATCATCATTATCATATTCAGGATTTACAAAAGGGATATGGGGTACATTCCTTCTAACTTGGGGTCTAACATTATTTGGGGGTACAACATCATTCTCCCTCCTAATTGCAGCTATGGTGTCATTCTGCTTGATAATCATATCCCTCATCTCTTGAAATTGAAGGTTCCATCTCTCAAATTGTTGGTGCATAGCTTGAAGGGTGAAGTCGTTCCTTCCTTTGACCTCGACTTCTAAACGAGCCCTTACATCATCACCACCAGAATTAGACATCTAAAAAAAAGAATAAATGATCAAGTATCACACTTTTAATATGACTTTTACCCTCTTTTAAACTCACCCACACTTGCCTTTTTCCACTCAAAATAACCTTTGAACGAGAATACTTTGTAGATTTATAATTAAACCAAAACGTGTATCAAGTTCGTAGTAATAAAGTATGGAATCTTGGGGTACAAAAAGAAAGTAAAGAACTAGTCCTAGAACAAGTAGGATTTAGTTGAAACAAAACACGAATAAAAAGGAACTTATTTTAGAATTATAAGAACAAGAAAAAAATTCCTCTTATTCTTAAAGATCTAGAATCCCCTCTTCTTGCTACCTTCTTGCTTGGAAACAAATTAATGCAAAACTTGGAGAGCAAGTAATAAGATTTCTTGAATAGCAAGTAATAAGCTTTTTGGGTATCAAGTAATCAAATTTATTAGAGAGCAAGTTATAACTTTTTTTTTGTTCACGATACTGTTCACTCTACTGTAACTTTATTATTTTTTTTGCTCTAATATAAGAAGAAATCCCAAGATTTATCAAGAATGGAATCTTTATAGAATCGCTCTGATACCATTTGATAATAGCAAAGTTAAAGGAGATCACAAATAGAGAATTGAATATTAGAATGCGAAAGCACAAAGAAAAGAAACAAAAAAAACTAACTAAAGATAAGGAAAATTCGAAGGAAAGATCCACAAATTTCCAATGATTAGATGTTATAAGTCTTTGAAAATATCCAAGTAACAACGTATAGATTTATGGAAGAAATCTAACGCCTTTACTTGAGAAAACGAATCAAAACGATAGATTCGGATCTTGACCGCTTTATGAGTAACTAAAGATTATAATTAGTATGTAGAAACTAACCACCTTCTAAAGAATACCAAAAAGAAACCAAAGATATCACAAGAAGAAGTTACTTTTTACCTTAAACTATGAAACTAGTAATGGCTTAAAGATAAATTTTCAAAGAACAAGTCACAAAGGTTCAAAGAACTCTCTCAAATATTATTAATATCAATCTAAATTCTCTTAATGAATGAAAAGGACTCCTATATATAGGAATCCTACTCTAGAAAGGATATAAAGTAACCTAACCAGGAACAAATTTAGTACTTCTAGGAAAGCATTAAATGGTACTTAGGAGACCATAAATAGACTAAGAAAAATATTAATAACCTATATATAAATAAAGAAATAAGGTAAATCCCAACTAGGAAAAGAATCTTGACAATCTTGGAAAGTTTGACTAGTATTCTCTTAAAACTTGGGCAGAAAGCAACTCTTGTTATGGCTGATTCTTGGACACTTCTTGACCTTATTTCCACGAAATTGGACCTTAAAATTACTCATTTTGGGATTGAATTTGGGCCACCAAATAATTGTAGCATTTGGACAATTCCTCTCCCTTGGGCTTGAGCTCTTCTTGCCCAATAAGACACCTTTGGATCAGCGATTGAAGTCCATTGAGCATATCATTGAACTCCTTGGTTTGAGATATTGTTATGGGCCTCCCTGGAGTTTCTAAAGCTTCATCCTTGTCCTTCAATAGAGTAGAGCTTCCTTGGATGCTATCAGTAAGTCACCACTCGCGTGTCACCGAGTTGGTCGGCGACCAAGACTAATGTCGCCGAATGGGCGAGAACTGGACGATTTTCAAAAGGCCAAAGGTTTAAACTTCCAAATCTCTCACATTACCTCACTTTGAATTTTTAGCTTAGTATCATTGTTTAGGCATTTAGACATTATTTTAGATTGTAATTCAGATTTCATGTTGAGAGCTTAGAACTGAGAATATTGAGACAATATTTCCTTATCTTTGAAGATTTGAAGATTTCCATTTCTGAGAAATTGGAAGTGGGTATTGAAGATTCTTCATCTTATACCTTTGTAAAGACTAAATTAATCTTACTAATTTGTTGGAAACACAATGTGGTAATGATTTTTTATGTTTTTATGATGTCTATTTGGGATGTGATTATGGGTTGATTTAGCTGCTGGTTATTGCTAATTGATAGTTTAAATATTGTTTAAAAGTGATTTCATTCACTAATTGTGGCTTAATCTTAAAGGTTGTATTTGGAAATGCAACTCTACCTTCGTGATTTTGGATTATTCGAGAGAGAGGTTTTATAACCAAGATTACTGATTTGATAGTCTGTAGGTATTGGGTTGCCATGTATTTAGCTCGAGAGAGTGAATCATAAACCCTTTTCCAAACATTCAGCTCGAGAGAGTGAATGGACTAAAGTGAAGGTTGTTCTTAATTGCTGCTTATTTGTGTACGAGAGAAACCAATTTGATTTAGGGTAAATTGTTCGAGAAAAAGTTTATCCCCACCAAAGTCTAGCATATTCACTATTTTAAAATAATTTACTATTAATTGCAATTATCCATTTGTCTACCTTAGCCCATAATCCAATCACATCCCAAGAACCCGTCTCTATATTTGACACTTATGTCACCTCAAATTTGAACCATGCTTTTATTCGTAAATATTTTTACCTATGATTGACTTGAACATATTCTTACTTGCCTATTGATTCTCAAATACGTACCACTCCCAGTGGGATTCAACCCGAACTCACTTAGATGGGTTATGTTACTGACTAACGACCGTTGGCATTTAGAATTGAATGAAGTATCCTGATAAGTGAAATCAAAATGGCGCCGCTGCCGTGGAGTGGTTTTACTTGAGAATTTTTAGTTAAGTTGAATTTTAGTCTTGCTAGTTTTAGTTGAATATACTTAATTTTTAGTTTTGGTTAGTGTGTTGCTGTTTTGAGTAGAGAATTGGAGCTTATTTGGTAGCAACAATAACAGAACGGATCACCCTTCTTCGAGATTGATGATTTTTAGGGATAATATTCTAAATTTCAAGTAAATAGTGGGTGAGTCCATTTATGGGTTGTGGAAAAGCTTTAAAATCCCATTGCAACAATGCCCAACTCATGAGATTCCGGATAAACTACTTTTGGAATGTTTCTATCGGGGTCTTGGGCTCGAAAATGGAATAATGGCTGACCAACTCTCTTCGTGGTTCTTGATGCAACATTCCTATGAGACCGCAGCCTAGTTATCCTTGATTGTGTGGCCAAAACCACTAAGGAGAAGATAGTGAAAGATAAGGACCAAGACTTGGTCACTTTACAGTCAGCTGGATATCTTGTCCTAAGAGGTTAAGGACTTGGAGGTACTGTCTAAAAAGAAGGACAGGTACATCCCCCCTCACGAGTGTCGAATGATGAAGAAACAAGAGGGCAGACAAATTGAAGAGGTCCTCTTACTAATTCTGCACAAAGTCAAAGAAAACGACAGAGTGTTGGAGAATATAAGAAAAAATGTCTTGATGATTCACCAAATGACGAACTCACATTCCATGGTCATTCAGCTACTGGTGTCCCAACTAAACCAGGTGTTATTTTCTATCTATCCAAAGCCAAAAGAGGAGAGGCCTTACGAAAATTAGGCAAATCCCACTAATGGAAATTAAGTGGGGAGTTGTGTCGTGCCATTACGTTAACCAATGCGCCTCTTGAGAGGCAACCCAACTATTTATCGCTTTATTTTTGTTATAGAAATAATGGTGTGATTGAAAATTGCAGGTTGGCGAGCTGAAAGTCCATTCGGCGCATCACCGAAGAGATCGACAAACCCGACCTAGACCAACGCTAGATTCAGGAAAATTTTAAATTGGATTCTAAAAAATCGCCGAGCCCAGGAGTAATTTGGTGAATTGTCAACCAGGTCGGCTATCGTGATCTAGTCCGCCGTTTAGATCCCCACATTAACTGGAAGTCCTGCAAAACTCGGGGAGGTAAGTGACCAGTCGCGTGTCACCGAGTAGGTCGACGAGCATGAATAATGTCGTCGAATGGGCTAGAACTGGACGGTTTTCAAAAGGCCAAAGGTTTAAACTTTCAACTCTTTCACTTTACCTCACATTGAACTTTTAGGTTAGTATCATTGTTTAGGCATTTAGACACTATTTTAGATTATTATTCAGTTTTCCAATTAAGAGATTAGAACTGAGAATATTGAGACAATATTTCCTTAGCGTTGAAGATTTGAAGATTTCCATTTCTGAGAAATTGGAAGTGGGTGTTGAAGATTCTTCATCTTATACATTTGTAAATACTAAATTAATCTTACAAAGTTGTTGGAAACACAATTTGGTAACGATTTTTTATCTTTTTATGATGTCTAGTTGGGGTGTGATTATGGGTTGATTTAGCTGCTGAGTATTGCTAATTGATAGTTTAAATATTGTTTAAAAGTGATTTCATTCACTAATTGTGGCTTAATCTTAAAAGTTGTATTTGGAAATGAAACTCTACCTTCGTGATTTTGGATTGCTCGGGAGAGAGGTTTTAAAACCAAGATTACTGATTTGATGGTCTGTGGGTATTGGGTTGTCAGGGGTTAAAATCGTCAGAGTGAATCCTAAACCCTTTTCCACATATTCAACTCAAAAGATTGAATGGACTAAAGTGAAGGCTATTCTTAATTGCTGCTTCTTTGTGTTCGAAGGAAACCACTTTGATTTAAGGTAAATTTTTCTAGAGAAAATTTATCCCCACTAAAGTCTAGCTTATTCACTGTTTTACAAGAATTTACTATTAATTGCAATCACCCATTTGTCTACCTTAGCCCATAATCCATTCAAATCCCAAGAACCCGTCTCTATATTTGATATTTTCATGTTATTTACTGTTGTTGCTGATAATTACAACCAAACCCCCCCTGATATTTGACACTTGTTTCACCCCAAATTTGAACCGTGCTTTTATTCGGAAATGTTTTTACCCATGATTGACTTGAACATATTCTTACTTGACTATTGATTCTCAAATATGTACCACTCCTTGTGGGATTCGACCTGAACTCACTTAGATGGGTTTTATTTCTGACTAACGACCGTTGTCACTTAGAATTGGATGAAGTGTCTTGATACATGAAGTCAAAATGGCGCCGCTACCGTGGAGTGGTTTTTCTTGAGAATTTTTAGTTAAGTTGAATTTTCTTCTTGCTAGTTTTAGTTGAACTTACTTAATTTTTAGTTTTGGTATGTGTGTTGCTGTTTTGAGCATAGAATTGGAGTTTATTTGGTAGCAACAGTAACCCAATGGATCACCCTCCTTCAAGATTAATGATTTTTAGGGATAACATACTAACTTTCAAGCAAATAGAGGGTGAGTCCATTTATGAGTTGTGGAAAAAGCTTTAAAATCCTACTGCAGCAATGCACAACTCATGAGATTCCGGATAAGCTACTTTTGCAATGTTTCTATCGGGGTCTTTGGGCCCAAAAATAGAATAATGGCTGAACAACTGTCTTTGGGTTGCTTGATTCGACATTCCGATGAGAGCGCAGCCTAACTCCTTGATTGTGTGGCCAAAACCACTAAGGAGAAGATAGGGAAAGATAAGGACCAAGACTTGGTCACTTTGCCAGTCAACTAGATATCTTGTCCTTAAAGGTTAAGGACTTGGAGGTACTGTCTAAAAAGAAGGACAGGTACATCCCCCTTCACGAGCATAGAAAGATAAAGAAACAAAAGGTAAGACAAATTGAAGAAGTCCTCTTACTAATTCTGCACAAAGCCGAAGATCACGACAGAGTGTTGGAGAATATAAGACAAAATGTCTTGATGATTCACCATATGGCGACCTCACATTCCATGGACATTCTGCTACTGGGGTCCCAAATGGACCAGGTGCTGTCTTCTCACTATCCAAAGCCAAAAGAGGGGTGGCCTTATGAAAATGAGGCAAACCCCACTAATGGAACTTAAGTAGGGAGTTGTGTCGTGCCACGACGTCAACAAAGGCGCTTTTTGAGAGGCAACCCAACTGTTTATCGCTTTATTTTTGTTATAGAAATAATGGTGTGTTGATTGTGCAGGTTGAAGTGTGGAAAGAGTTTGAAAATCGCAGGTTTGCAAGCTGAAAGTCCAGTGAGCGCATCACCGAAGAGGTCGTCAAACCCGACCTAGACAATCGTTAGACTCAAGAAAATTTTAAATTGGATTCTGAAAACTCTGCGAACCTAGGAGCAAATTGCTGAATTGCCGACCAGGTCGGCGATCGAGATCTAGTCCGCCGTTTGGATCCCCACATTAACTGGAAGTATTGCAAAAGTCGGCGAGGTAAGTGACCACTCGGATGTCATCGAGTGGATCGGCGAGCATGACTAATGTCGCCGAATGGGCGAGAACTGGACAGTTTTCAAAGGGCCAATTGTTTAAACTTCCAACTCTTTCCCTTTACTTACTTTGAACTGTTAGGTTAGTATCATTGTTTAGGCATGCATTCATTATTTTAGATTATTATTCAGTTTTCAAGTTGAAAGCTTAGAACTTAGAATATTGAGACAATATTTCCTTAGCTTTGAAGATTTGAAGATTTCCATTTATGAGAAATTGGAAGTGGGTGTTGAAGATTCTTCATCTTATACCTTTGTAAAGACTAAATTAATCTTACCAAGTTGTTGCAAGCACAATTTGGTAAGGGTTTTTTATCTTTTTATGGTGTCTAGTTGGGGTGTGATTATGGGTTGATTTAGCTTTTGGGTATCTCTAATTGATAGTTTAAATGTTGTTTAAAAGTGATTTATTTCAGTAATTGTGGCTTAATCTTAAAGGTTGTACTGGGAAATGCAACTCTACCTTTGTGATTTTGGATTGCTCGAGAGAGAGGTTTTATTATCAATATTACTGATTTGATGGTTTGTGAGTATTGTGTTGTCATGGGTTTGGCTCGAGAGAAACCACTTTGATTTAGGGTAAATTTGTTGAGAGAAAATTTATGCCCACCAAAGTCTAGCTTATTCACTATTTTACAACAATTTACTATTAATTGCAATTACCCATTTGTCTACCTCAGTCGATAATCCAATCATATGCCAAGAACCCGTCTCTATATTTGTTATATTCATGTTATTTACTATTGTAGCTGATAATTAAAACCAAACCCCCCTAATAATTGACACTTGTTTCACCCCAAATTTGAACTGTGCTTTCATTCGTAAATGTTTTTACCTATGATTGACTTGAACATATTCTTACTTGCCTATTGATTCTCAATAATGTACCACTCGCGGTGGGATTCGACTCGAACTCACTTAGAATTGGATGTAGTGTCCTGATACGTGAAATCAAAATGGCGCCGCTGCCGTGGAGTAGTTTTACTTGAGAATTTTTAGTTTGGTTGAATTTTGTTCTGGCTAGTTTTAGTTGAACTGACATAATTTTTTAGTTTAGGTTTGTGTGTTGCTGTTTTGAGGAGAGAATTGGAGCTTATTTGGTAGCAACAGTAACCCAATGAATAACCCTCTTTCGAGATTGATGATTTTTAGGGATAACATTCTAAATTTCAAGCAAATAGAGGGTGAGTCCGTTTAGGAGTTGTGGAAAAGCATTAAAATCCTATTGCAGCAAAGCCCAACTCATCAGATTCCGGATAAACTACATTTGGAATGTTTCTACCGGGGACTTGGACCAGAAAATAGAATAATGGCTGACCAACTCTCTTCGGGCTGCTTGATGCGACATTCCTATGAGACCGCAGCCTAACTCCTTGATTGTGTGGCCAAAACCACTAAGGACAAAATAGAGAAAGATAAGGACCAAGACTTGGTCACTTTGCCAGTCAGCTGGATATCTTGTCCTAAAGTGTTAAGGACTTGGAGATACTGTCTAAAAAGAAAGACAGGTACATCCCCCCTCACGAGCGTCGAAAGATGAAGACACAACAGAGCAAACAAATTGAAGAGGTCCTCTTACTAAATTTGCACAAAGTCGAAGATCACGACATAGTGTTGGAGAATATAAGACAAAATGTCTTGATGATTCACCAAATGACGACCTCACATTCCATGGTCATTCAGCTACTAGGGTCCCATATGGACCAGGTGCTGTCTTCTTTCTATCTAAAGCCAAATGAGGGGTGGCCTTATGAAAATGAGGCAAACACCACTAATGGAACTTAATTGGGGAGTTGTGTCGTGCCACGACGTCAACAAAGGCGCTTCTTGAGAGGCAACCCAACTGTTTATCGCTTTATTTTTGTTATAGAAATAATGGTGTGTTGATTGTGCAAATTGAAGTGTGGAAAGTGCTTGAAAACCGCAGGTAGACGAGCTGAAAATCCAGTCGGCAAGTCACCGAAGAGGTCTACAAACCCGACCTAGACCATCGTTAGACTCAAGAAAATTTTAAATTGGATTCTAAAAATTCGGTGAGCCCAGGAGCAGCTTGGTGAATTACGACCAAGTCGGCAATCGTGATCTATTCCGCCATTTGGATCCCCACATTAACTAGAAGTCCTGCAGAACTCGGCGAGGTAAGTGACCACTCGCGTGTCACTGAGTGGGTCAGCGAGCACGACTAAAGTTGCCGAATGGGCAAAAATTGGACGGTTTTCAAAAGGCCAAAAGTTTAAACTTCCAACTCTTTCACTTTACCTAACTTTGAACTTTTAGGTTAGTATCATTGTTTAGGCATTTAGACATTATTTTAGATTATTATTCAGTTTTCAAGTTGAGAGCTTAGCACTGAGAATATTGAGACAATATTTCCTTAGCTTTGAAGATTTGAAGATTTCCATTTCTGAGAAATTGGAAGTGGGTGTTGAAGATTCTTCATCTTCTACCTTCGTAAAGACTAAATTAATCTTACCAAGTTGTTGGAAACACAATTTGGTAACTACTTTTTTATCTTTTTATGATGTCTAGTTGGGGTGTGATTATGGGTTGATTTAGCTGTTGGGTATTGTTATTTGATAGTTTAAATGTTATTTAAAAGTGATTGCATTCAGTAATTGTGTCTTAATCTTAAAGGTTGAATTTGGAAATGCAACTCTACCTTTCGGATTTTGTATTTCCCGAGAGAGAGGTTTTAAAACCAAGATTACCGATTTGATGGTCTGTGGGTATTGGGTTGTCAGGGGTTAAGGTCGATAGAGTGAAGCCTAAACCCTTTTCCACTCATTCAGCTCGAAAGAGTGAATGGACTACAGTGAAGGTTATTCTTAATTGTTGCTTATTTGTGTTGGAGAGAAACCACTTTGATTTAGGGTAAATTTTTCGAGAGAAAATTCATCCCCACCAAAGTCTAGCTTATTCACTCTTTATCAACAATTTACTATTAATTGCAATTACCCATTTGTTTACCTTAGCCCATAATCCAATCACATCCCAAGAACCCGTCTCTATATTTGTTATTTTCATTTTATTTACTGTTGTAGCTGATAATTACAACTAAACCCTCTTATATTTGACACTTGTGTCACCCCAAATTTGAATCGTGCTTTTATTCGTAAATGCTTTTACCTTTGATTGACTTGAACATATACTTAGTTGCCTATTGATTCTCAAATATGTACCACTCCCTGTGGGATTCGACCCGAACTCACTTGGATAGGTTATATTATTGACTACTAACGACCGTTGGCACTTAGAATGGGATGAAGTGTCCTGGTACGTGAAATCAAAATGGCGTCGCTGCCGAGGAGTGGTTATACTTGAGAATTTTTAGTTAAGTTGAATTTTGTTCTTGCTAGTTTTAGTTGAACTTACTTAATTTTTTAGTTTTGGTTGGTGTGTTGCTGTTTTGAGTAGAGAATTGGAGCTTATTTGGTAACAACAGTAACCCAATGGATCACCCTTCTTCGAGATTGTTGATTTTTATGGATAACATTCTATATTTCAAGCAAATAGAGGGTGAGTCCATTTATGAGTTGTGGAAAAGCTTTAAAATCCTATTGCAGGAACGCCCAACTCACGATATTCTGGATAAACTACTACTGGAATGTTTCTACCGGGGACTTGGGCCCGAAAATAGAATAATGGCTGACCAACTCTCTTCAGGCTGCTTGATGCGACATTCCTATGAGTCCGCAGCCTAACTTCTTGATCGTGTGGCCAAAACAACTATGGAGAAGATAGAGAAAGATAAGGACCAAGACTTGGTCACTTTGCCAGTCAGCTGGATATCTTGTCCTAAAAGGTTAAGGATTTGGAGGTACTGTCCAAAAACAAGGACAGGTACATCCCCCATCACGAGCTTCGAAAGATGAAGAAACAAGAGGGCAGACAAGTTGAATAGGTCCTCTTACTAATTCTACACAAAGTCGAACAACAGGACAGAGTGTTGGACAATATAAGACAAAATGTCTTGATGATTCACCAAATGACGACCTCACATTCTATGGTCATTCAGCTACTGGGGTCCCGAATAGACCAGGTGATGTCTTCTTTCTATCCAAAGCCAAAACAGGGGTGGCCTTATGAAAATGAGGATAACCCCCACTAACGGAATTTAACTGGGAGTTGCGTCGTGCCTCGACGTCAACAAAGGCACTTCTTGAGAGGCAACCCAACTGTTTATCTCTTTATTTTTGTTATAGAAATAATGGTGTGTTGATTGTGCAGGTTGAAGTGAGGAAAGTGTTTGAAAATCGCAGGTTGGCGAGCTGAAAATCCAGATGGCGCACCACCGAAGAGGTCGTCAAGCCCAACCTAGACCATCGTTAGACTCAAGAAAATTTTAAATTGGATTCTGAAAACTCGGTGAGCCCACGAGCAATTTGGTGAATTGGCGACCAGGTCGGCGATCGTGATCTCTTCCGCTGTTTGGATACCCACATTAACTGGAAGTCCTGCAAAACTCGGCGAAGAAAGTGACCACTCGCGTGTCACCAAGTGGGTCGGCGAGCACGACTAATGTCGCCGTATGGGCGAGAACTGGACGGTTTTCAAAAGGCCAAAGGTTTAAACTTCCAACTCTTTCACTTTACCTCACTTTGAATTTTTAGCTTAGTATCATTGTTTAGACATTTAGACATTATTTTAGATTATTATTCAGTTTTCAAGTTGAGAGCTTAGAACTGAGAATATTGAGATAATATTTCCTTAGTTTTGAAGATTTGAAGATTTCCATTTGTGAGAAATTGAAAGTGGGTCTTGAAGATTCTTCATCTTATACCTTTGTAAAGACTAAATTAATCTTACCATGTTGTTGGAAACACAATTTGGTAACAATTTTTTAACTTTTTATGATGTCTAGTTGGGGTGTGATTATGGGTTGATTTAGCTTCTGGGTATTGGTAATTGATAGTTTAAAAGTTGTTTAAAAGTGATTTCATTCAGTAATTGTGGCTTAATCTTAAAGGTTGTATTTGGAAATGCAACTCTACCTTCGTGATTTTGGATTGCTCGAGAGAGAGGTTTTAAAACCAAGATTATTGATTTGATGATCTGTGGGTATTGGGTTTCATGGGTTTAGCTCAAGAGAGTGAATCCTAAACCCTTTTCCACACATTCAGCTCGAGAGAATGAATTGATAACAGCAAGGTTAAGGGAGGTCACAAATAGATAATTGACTATTAAAATGTGGAAGTACAAAGATAAAAAACAAAAAAACTAACTAAAGAAATGGGAAATTCGAATGAAAGATCCACGAATTTCCAAGGATTAGATGTTCTAAGTCCTTGAAAAGATCCAAGTAACAACGTATAGATTTATGGAAGAAATCTAACGCCTTTACTTGAGATAACGAATCAAAACGATAGATTCGTATCTTGACCGCTTTATGAGTAACTAAAGACAATAATTAGTATGTAGAAACTAATCACCTTCTAAAGAATACCAAAAAGAAACCAAAGATATCACAAGAAGAAGTTACTTTATACCTTAAACTATGAAACTAGTAAAGGTTAAAAGATAAATTCTCAAAGAACAAGTCACAAAGGTTCAAAGAACTCTCTCAAATATTATTAATATCAATCTAAATTGTCTTTAATGAATGAAAAGGACTCCTATATATAGGAGAAGGGGGAAAACGTCCAAGAGCCCTTCTAAGAAGCTAAAAGGTCAACAAAACCCTAGAAAGACCATTACAAGGAATCCTACTCTAGAAAGGGAATAAAGTAACCTAACTAGGAACAAATTTAGTACTTCTAGGAAAGCATTAAATGGTACTTAGGAGACCATAAATAGACTAAGGAAAATATTATTAACCTATATATAAATAAATAAATAAGCTAAATCTCAACTAGGAAAAGAATCTTGACAATCTTGGAAAGTTTGACTAGTCTTCTCTCAAAACTTGGGCAGAAAGCAACTCTTGTTGTGGCTGATTCGTGGACTCTTCTTGACCTTACTTGCACGAAATTGGACCTTAAAATTCCTCATCTTGGGCTTGAATTTGGGCCACCAAATAATTGTAGCATTTGGACAATTCCTCTCCCTTGGGCTTGAGCTCTTCTTGCCCGACAAGAAACCTTTGGATTAGCGATTGAAGCCCATTGAGCTTATCATTGAACTCCTTGGTTTGAGATCTTGTTATGGGCCTCCTTGGAGTTTCTAAAGCTTTATCCTTGTCCTTCAATGGAGTAGAGCTTCCTTGGATGCTATCATTCCCCTCTTCTTGAAGAGAATTCGTCCTCAAATTCAAATCTGCATCAAAATGGGAAAGATCAAAAACATTTAAAGTAGCACTAACTTGGAACTCACCACGAAGATTAAGTTTATAAGCATTGTCTCCAATCCTTTCAAGGACTTTGTATGGCCCACTTCCTCTAGGATCTTGTTTAGTCTTTCTTTTGGAAGGAAATCTTTCCTTTCTCATATGCACCCAAACCAAGTCACCAGGTTTAAAAACAACATATTTTCTGCCCTTATTCCTTCGCAATGCAACTTCATTATTCTTCTTTTCAATTGCAAGTCTTGTTTGTTCATGAATCTTCTTCATCATATCAGCCTTCTTCTTACCATCAAGATTAGCAAAATCATTAGTAGGCAAAGGCAATAAATCAAGGGGGGTAAGGGGGTTGAATCCATATACAACTTCAAAAGTAGTCTTACCAGTAGAAAAATGGAAGGTCCTATTATAAGCAAATTCTACAATAGGTAAGTAATCTTCCCAAGAAGTCAACTTTCCTTTCAAAACAGCCCTCAACACGTTCCCTAAAGTTCTTTTAGAAAAGATTTTGGAACCATACAGTTGGTCCAACATGTCATCAAGATGAGTGATAGGATGGCGATACTTTACCATTATCTTGTTGATGGCTCGACAATCTACACACATCCTCCATGTTCCATCCTTTTTGGGGACCAATAGGAATGGAACAGAGCAGAGGCTCATATGCTCTCGAACAAATCCCTTTTCAAGCAACTCTTCAACTTACCTTCGTAATTCTTTGGTCTCTTCGGGATTGCTCGTATAGGCAGGCCTATTAGGAAGTTGAGACCCAGGCACAAAGTCTATTTGGTGCTCAATCCCTCTCAAAGGTGGCAATCCCTTTGGAGTGTCATCAGGAAAAACATCTTCAAAATTCGGCAAAAGAGAAGAAACACTATTAGCCAAAGAAGGAGTTAGTTGTTCAAAATTAATCAATACTTCTTTGTGAGTAAGTAGTATTATGGGCATCCCCTCTCTCCTAGCATTCAAACACTCTTTGGCTTTTATATAAAGGTTCTCATTTTTCTTTTCCTTAGCCTCTTTCCTCTCACCAAAACATTTTATTTTTTTACTCACACCCTCTTTTACCTCTTTACTTAGATCGCTGCCCTCTCTCTCTTTCTCTCGGTCATCTCTCTTTTTTTCTATCTCTTGGCCTTTTTCTTTTCCCTCAAGCTCACTTTTTACCTCTCCCTTTTGTTTTCCCATTGTTTCCCTCAATGGTTTTTTATCTTCAAACATTTGAGAAGGAGATAATGGTGCAAGAGTATACTTCTTACCATTATGCAGAAGACTATACCTATTCTGTCTCCCATGATGAGTAGTATCCCTATCATACTGCCAAGGTCGGCCAAGTAACACATAACATGCTTGCATTGGAACTACATCACAAAGAATTTCATCTTCATACCTACCAACATTGAATGAAATCATGCATTGTTTGTTTACTTTTACTTCTCCAGAATCATTCAACCATTGGAGCATATATGGGGTAGAGCGCTTCATGCATGCAATTCCTAGTTTATCCACCAAGTATGAACTCACCACATTTGCACAACTTCTCGCATCAATAATCATAGAATAAGTCTTCCCTTTTATCCCACACCTAGTATGAAACAAATTCTCTCTCTGCCCTTCATCAACACTACCCAAATTGATAGTCATAATTCTCCTAACCACCCCAATTATACCATCATTAGGCAGTTCCAAATCATCTTCCTCACGTACACCTTCTCTCTCTTCTTTTTCCACCTCACTTTTTTCACTCTCATATTCTCCATTCTCTCTAAGCAGGATGTTTCTTCTACTTGGAGATTCAGAGTAGTTATAGCAATCAAAGATGGCTTTAACTCGTCTCTCCCAATCAAGGTACATGTCTGGATCCCTTGTCCCCTTTAAAGCTAGCATCTTCATCTTTATACTATTTATATTATCATCTTCTACTCTACCTCTTTGTCCACTCCTATCTCTTCTTTCTAGATTAAATTCAACATCAGAATCATCATTATCATATTTAGGATTTACAAAAGGGATATGGGGTACATTCCTTCTAACTTGGGGTCTAACATTATTTGGGGGTACAACATCATTCTCCCTCCTAATTCCAGCTATGGTGTCATTCTGCTTGATAATCATATCCCTCATCTCTTGAAATTGAAGGTTCTATCTCTCAAATTATTGGCATAGCTTGAAGTGTGAAGTCGTTCCTTCCTTTGACCTCGGCTTCTAAACGAGCCCTTTCATCATCACCACCAGAATGAGACACCTAAAAAAAAGAATAAATGATCAAGTATCACACTTTTAATATGACTTTTACCCTCTTTTAAACTCACCCACACTTGCCTTTTTCCACTCAAAATAACCTTTGAACGAGAATACTTTGTAGATTTATAATTAAACCAAAACGTGTATCAAGTTCGTAGTAATAAAGTATGGAATCTTGGGGTACAAAAAGAAAGTAAAGAACTAGTCCTAAAACAAGTAGGATTTAGTTGAAACAAAAACACAAATAAAAAGGAACTTATTTTAGAATTATAAGAACAAGAAAAAAAATTCCTCTTATTCTTAAAGATCTAGAATCCCTTCTTCTTGCTACCTTCTTGCTTGGAAACAAGTTAATGCAAAACTTGGAGAGCAAGTAATAAGATTTCTTGAATAGCAAGTAATAAGCTTTTTGGGTATCAAGTAATCAAATTTCTTAGAGGACAAGTAATCAGATTTCTTAGAGAGCAAGTTATAACTTTTTATTTGTTCACACTACTATTCACGCTACTGTAATTTTTTTATTTTTTTTTGCTCTACTATAAGAAGAAATCCCAAGATTTATCAAGAATGGAATCATGATAGAATTGCTCTGATACCACTTGATAACAACAAAGTTAAAAGAGATCACAAATAGAGAATTGAATATTAGAATGCGAAAGCATAAAGAAAAGAAACAAAAAAAACTAACTAAAGAAATGGAAAATTCGAAGGAAAGATCCACGAATTTCCAATGATTAGATGTTCTAAGTCCTTGAAAAGATCCAAGTAACAACGTATAGATTTATGGAAGAAATCTAACGCCTTTACTTGAGAAAATGAATTAAAATGAGTGATTCGGATCTTTACCGCTTTATGAGTAACTAAAGATAATAATTAGTATGTAGAAACTAATCACCTTATAAAGAATACCAAAAAGAAACCAAAGATATCACAAGAAGAAGTTACTTTATACATTAAACTATGAAACTAGTAAAGGTTTACAAATAAATTTTCAAAGAACAAGTCACAAAGGTTCAAAGAACTCTCTCAAATATTATTAATATCAATCTAAATTCTCTGAATGAATGAAAAGGACTCCTATATAGGAGAAGGGGGAATCACGTCCAAGACTCCTTATAAGAAGCTAAAATGGTCAGTCAAACCCTAGAAAGACAATTACAAGGAATCCTACTCTAGAAAGGATATAAAGTAACCTAACAAGGAACAAATTTAGTACTTCTAGGAAAGCATTAAATGGTACTTAGGAGACCATAAATAGACTAAGGAAAATATTAATAACCTATATATAAATAAATAAATAAGGTAAATCCCAACTAGGAAAAGAATCTTGACAATCTTGGAAAGTTTAACTAGTATTCTCTTAAAACTTGGGCAGAAAGCAACTCTTGTTGTGGCTGATTCATGGACACTTCTTGACCTTATTTCCACGAAATTGGACCATAAAATTACTCATCTTGGGATTGAATTTGGGCCACCAAATAATTGTCGCATTTGGACAATTCCTCTCCCTTGGGCTTGAGCTCTTCTTGCCCAATAAGACACATTTGGATCAGCGATTGAAGCCCATTGAGCATATCATTGAACTCCTTGGTTTGAGATATTCTTATGGGCCTCCCTGGAGTTTCTAAAGCTTCATCCTTGTCCTTCAATAGAGTAGAGCTTCCTTGGATGCTATCAGTAAGTCACCACTCGTGTGTCAACGAGTTGGTCGGCGACCACGACTAATGTCGTCGAATGGGCGAGAACTGGATGATTTTCAAAAGGCCAAAGGTTTAAACTTCCAAATCTTTCACTTTACCTCACTTTGAATTTTTAGCTTAGTATCATTGTTTAGGCATTTAGACATTATTTTAGATTATTATTCAGATTTCAAGTTGAAAGCTTAGAATTGAGAATATTGAGACAATATTTCCTCATCTTTGAAGATTTGAAGATTTCCATTTCTGAGAAATTGGAAGTGGGTATTGAAGATTCTTCATCTTATACCTTTGTAAAGACTAAATTAATCTTACCAATTTGTTGGAAACACAATGTGGTAAATGAATTTTTATCTTTTTATGATGTTTAGTTGGGATGTGATTATGATTTGATTTAGCTGCTGGTTATTGCTAATTGATAGTTTAAATATTGTTTAAAAGTGATTTCATTCACAAATTATGGCTTAATCTTAAAGGTTGTATTTGGAAATGCAACTCTACCTTTGTGATTTTGGATTATTCGAGAGAGAAGTTTTAAAACCAAGATTACTGATTTGATGGTCTGTGAATATTGGGTTGTCGTGGGTTTAGCTCGAGAGAATAAATTCTAAACCCTTTTCCACACATTCAGCTCGAGAGAGTGAATGGACTAAAGTGAAGGTTGTTCATAATTGCTGCTTATTTGTGTACGACAGAAACTAATTTGATTTAGGGTAAATTGTTCGAGAGAAAATTTATCCCCACTAAAGTCTAGCTTATTCATTGTTTATCAACAATTTACTATTAATTGCAATTACCCATTTGTCTACCTTAGCCAATAATCCAATCACATCCCAAGAACCCGTCTCTATATTTGTTATTTTCATTTTATTTACTGTTGTAGCGGATAATTACAACCAAACCCCCCTTATATTTGACACTTGTGTCACCTCAAATTTTAACTGTGCTTTTATTCGTAAATGTTTTTACCTTTGATTGACTTGAACATATTCTTACTTGCTTATTGATTCTCAAATATGTACCACTCCCTGTGGGATTCGACCCGAACTCACTTAGATGGGTTATATTACTGACTACTAACGACCGTTAGCACTTAGAATTGGATGAAGTGTCCTGATACGTGAAATCAAAATGGCGCCGCTACCGTGGAGTGGTTTTACTTGAGAATTTTTAGTTAAGTTGAATTTTCTTCTTGCTAGGTTTAGTTGAACTTACTTAATTTTTAGTTTTGGTTTGTTTGTTGCTGTTTTGAGCACAGAATTGGAGTTTATTTGGTAGCAACAGCAACCCAATGGATCACCCTCCTTCGAGATTGATGATTTTTAAGGATAACATACTATTTTTAAGGATAACATACTAACTTTCAAGCAAATAGAGGGTGAGTCCATTTATGAGTTGTGGAAAAGCTTTAAAATCCTACTGCAGCAATGCCCAACTCATGAGATTCCGGATAAACTACTTTTGCAATGTTTCTACCGGGGTCTTTGGGCCCGAAAATAGAATAATGGCTGACCAACTGTCTTCGGGTTGCTTGATTCGACATTCCGATGAGACTGCAGCCTAACTTTTTGATTGTGTGGCCAAAACCACTAAGGAGAAAATAGAGAAAAATGAGGACCCAGAGTTGGTCACTTTGCCAGTCAGCTGGATATCTTGTCCTTAAAGGTTAAGCACTTGGAGGCACTGTCTAAAAAGAAGTACAGGAACATCCCCCCTCACGAGCATCGAAAGATAAAGAAACAAAAGGGCAGACAAATTGAAGAGGTCTTCTTACTAATTCTGCACAAAGCCGAAGATCACGACAGAGTTATGGAGAGTATAAGACAAAATGTCTTGATGATTCACCATATGACGACCTCACATTCCGTGGACATTCAGCTACAGGGGTCCCAAATGGACCAGGTGCTGTCTTGTCACTATCCAAAGCCAAAAGAGGGGTGGCCTTATGAAAATGAGGCAAACCCCACTAATGGAACTTAAGTGGGGAGTTGCGTCTTGCCACGACGTCAACAAAGGCGCTTTTTGAGAGGCAACCCAATTGTTTATCAGTTTATTTTTGTTATAGAAATAATGGTGTGTTATTTGTGCAGGTTGAAGTGTGGAAAGAATTTGAAAATCACAGGTTTGCGAGCTGAAAGTCCAGTGAGCGCAGCAACGAAGAGGTCGTCAAACCCGACCTAGATAATGGTTAGACTCAAGAAAATTTTAAATTGGATTCTGAAAACTCGGCGAGCCTAGGAGCAAATTGCTGAATTGCCGACCAGGTTGGCGATCGAGATCTAGTCTGCCGTTTTGATCCCCACATTTACTGGAAGTATTGCAAAACTCGGCAAGGTAAGTGACCACTCGGGTGTCACCGAGTGGATCAGCGAGCACGACTAATGTCGTCGAATGGGAGAGAACTGGACAGTTTTCAAAGGGTCAATGGTTTAAACTTCCAACTATTTCACTTTACTTACTTTGAACTGTTAGGTTAGTATCATTGTTTAGGAATTTAGTCAAGTTGAAAGCTTAGAACTTAGAATATTGAGACAATATTTCCTTAGCTTTGAAGATTTGAAGATTTCCATTTCTGAGAAATTGGAAGTGGGTGTTGAAGATTTTTCATCTTATACCTTTGTAAAGACTAAATTAATCTTACCAAGTTGTTGGAAACACAATTTGGTAAGGATTTTTTTATCTTTTTATGATGTCTAGTTGGGGTGTGATTATGGGTTGATTTAGCTGTTGGGTATCTCTAATTGATAGTTTAAATGTTGTTTAAAAGTGATTTCATTCAATAATTGTGGCTTAATCTTAAAGGTTGTACTTGGAAATGCAACTCTACCTTTGTGATTTTGGATTGCTCGAGAGAGAGGTTTTATAACCAAGATTACTGATTTGATGGTCTGAGAGTATTAGGTTGTCATGGGTTTAGCTCGAGAGAAACCAATTTGATTTAGGGTAAAATTGTTCGAGCGAAAGTTTATCCCCACCAAAGTTTAGCTTATTCCTTATTTTACAACAATTTACTATTAAATGCAATTACCCATTTGTCTACCTTAGCCCATATTCCAATCACATCCCAAGAACCCGTCTCTGTATTTGTTATTTTCACTTTATTTACTGTTGTAGCTGATAATTACAACCAAACGCCCTTGATATTTGACACTTGTGTCACCCCAAATTTGAACCGTGCTTTTATTCTTAAATGTTTTTACCTATGATTTACTTGAACATATTCTTACTTGCCTATAAATTCTCAAATACGTACCACTCCCTGTGGGATTCGACCCGAACTCACTTACATGGGTTATATTTCTAACTAACGACTGTTGGCACTTAGAATTGGATGAAGTGTCCAGATATGTGAAATCTAAATGGCACCGCTGCCGTGGAGTGGTTTTACTTGAGAATTTTTAGTTAAGTTGAATTTTCTTCTTGCTAGTTTTAGTTGAACTTACTTAATTTTTAGTTTTGGTATGTGTGTTGCTGTTTTGAGCACAGAATTGGAGTTTATTTGGTAGCAACAGTAACCCAATGGATCACCCTCCTTCAAGATTAATGATTTTTAGGGATAACATACTAACTTTCAAGCAAATAGAGGGTGAGTCCATTTATGAGTTGTGGAAAAGCTTTAAAATCCAACTGGAGCAACGCCCAACTCATTAGATTGCGGATAAACTAATTCTGGAATGTTTCTACCGGGGTCTTGGGCCCGAAAATAGAATAATGGCTGACCAACTCCCTTCGGGCTGCTTGATTCGATATTCCTATGAGACCGCAGCCTAACTCCTTGATTGTGTGGCCAAAACCACTACGGAGAAGATATAGAAAGATAAGGACCAAGACTTTGTAACTTTGCCAGTCATCTGGATATCTTGTCCTAAAGGGTTAAGGACTTGGAGTAACTGTCTAAAAAGAAGGACAGGTAAATCCCCCCTCACGAGCGTCGCAACATGAATAAACAAAAGGGCAGATACATTGAAGAGGTCCTCTTACTAATTCTGTACAAAGTCGAATAACACAACAGAGTGTTGGAGAATATAAGACAAAATGTCTTGATGATTCACCAAATGACGACCTCACATTCCATGGTCATTCAGCTACTGGGTCCCAAAAGGACCAGGTATTGTCTTCTCTCAATCCAAAGCGAAAGGAGGGGTGGCCTTATGAAAATAAGGAAAACCCCACTAATGGAATTTAAGTGGGGAGTTGCGTCGTTCCACGACGTTAACAAAGGCGCTTCTTGAGAGGCAACCCAGGTGTTGATTGTGCAGGTTGAAGTGTGGAAAATGTTTTAAAATCGCAGGTTGGGGAGCTGAAAGTCCAGTCGGCACATCACCGAAGAGGTCGAAAACCCGACCTAGACCATCGTTAGATTCAAGAAAATTTTAAATTGGATTCTAAAGACTCGACGAGCCCAGGAGGAACTTGGTGAATTGCCGACCAGGTCGGCGATCGTTATCTAGTCCGCCGTTTGGATCCCCACATTAACTGGAAATCCTACAAAACTCAGCGAGGTAAGTGACCACTCACGTGTCACCGAGTGGGTCAGCGAGCACGACTAATGTCACCGAATGGGCGAGAACTAGACGGTTTACAAAAGGCCAAAGGTTTAAACTTCCAACTCTTTCTCTCTATCTCACTTTGAACTTTTAGATTAGTATCATTGTTTAGGCATTTAGACATTATTTTAGATTATTATTCAGTTTTCAAGTTGAGAGCTTAGCACTAAGAATATTGAGACAATATTTCCTTAGCTTTGAATATTTGAAAATTTCCATTTCTGAGAAATTGGAAGTGGGTGTTGAAGATTCTTCATCTTATTCCTTTGTAAAGACTAAATTAATATTACCAAGTTGTTGGAAACACAATTTGGTAACGATTTTTTTTATCTTTTTATGATGTCTAGTTGGGGTGTGATTATGGGTTGATTTAGCTGTTGGGTATTGCTATTTGATAGTTTAAATGTTGTATAAAAGTGATTGCATTCAGTAATTGTTGCTTAATATTAAATGTTGAATTTGGAAATGCAACTCTACCTTCGGGATTTTGGATTTCTCGAGTGAGCGGTTTTAAAACCTAGATTTCTGATTTTATGGTCTGTGGGTATTGGGTTGTGAGGGGTTAAGGTCGAAAGAGTGAATCCTAAACCCTCTTCCACACATTCAGCTCGAGAGAGTGAATGGACTAAAGTGAAGGTTGTTCTTAATTACTCCTTATTTGTGTTCGATAGAAACTACTTTAATTTAGGGTAAATTTTCAACAGAAAATTTATCCCCACCAAAGACTAGCTTGTTCACTATTTTACAACAATTTACTATTAATTACGATTACCCATTTGTCTACCTTACCTCATAATCCAATCACATCCCAAGAACCCGTCTCTATATTTGTTATTTTCTTGTTATTTACTGTTGTAGTTTATAATTACAACCAAACCCCCTAGATATTTGACACTTATGTGACCCGAACTTTGAACCATGCTTTTATTCGTAAATGTTTTTACCTAAGATTGTGTTCCCAAGTGGGGGATATTGTAACACCCCTCAAAATGAAGTAGGATAAAGTAGAGCTTCACATGGGTCCTATGCATTAATAACTTGTTAAAATAATGAAGAATATCCTTTTCAGTCAGTTTTAAAGAGTTTGGAAATCAAACGTCAAGGGACGACCAAAGGGCGTGCCCCTAAGATGTTCTATTCGTGTCTAAGATGGTACATGAGACTTGGAAATTCTACTTTGTTACATTTGAAAGATTTTGAGTATTATGAATTTGTTTTAAAAAGTGTTTAAATTCCCTACGGTATTTATTATTGAATGCGATGAACGAATGCTAAGAGGCTTGTATTAGACCTCCGAGAGGTGGAGCACGCATGCTACGACTTGGAGGTGCTCTCGGGTCGTTACAAACTTGGTATCACAGCATAAGATTTTGCAAATTGTCCCTTAGGATTCAAAGTCTCATATGCCACGTCTACTAGAGTCTTGTTCATCAGTGTTAGTCGCGACACATCTATGAGCGAGAGGCTATAGGACGGTAGAAGTTTCACTCATTTCATTAATCTTGACGTCGTGCCTTACAGTTTGTTCTATAAGTATCTTTCCTAATTCGACCCTTATGTTTATAGGATATGAATACGAGGGCTAATCCTAGTAGAGCGGAAGAGGAGGATGTGGATGGGGGAGTTCCTCCCCAAGGTCTTCAAGGTGACCAAGTCCCCATAGGCAATCAAGAGAATGAGGTTTCGGTGGTTCCCCCGGCCATGACTAATGAAGACATTAGGGCGGCTTTTCTAACTCTAGCTCGAGCCATGACGGCTCAAGCAAATAGAGATGTGGGGCCTAGGGTGAATGCTATCGAGAGTACGACTGCCTCAAGGTTAAGAGACTTCGTGAGGAGGAATCCTCCCATACTTCCGGGCTGTAGAATTGGAGAAGATCCCCATGGATTCTTGGATGAGATTTACAAAATTGTGGATGCTATAGGAATATCTTCTTGAGAGAAAGCGGAATTGGCTTCATACCAATTGAAGGAGGTGGCCCAAATTTGGTACACTCAATGGAAGGCAAAATAGGCCGGAGGAAGCGGGTCCTATAGAATGGGAGGAGTTTAAGGAAGCATTCTTGGGTAAGTACTTTCACCTAGGGAAGAGGGAGTATGCTTTGAAGTTCTCTATGTTGTCTAGGTATGCTCCTGTAATGACCCTCCAGGTCATTTTTAAATTAAAGAATTNGGCTTACCTACTGGTGGGTTATAGTAGGTGCCATCATGACTTGATAAATCGGGTCGTGACAGCTCCATCTTTGGTGACTAACTCTAGAGAGGAGATGAGTAGGTTTGTTACCGGTGTATCCGACTTGGTGAAACAAGAGTGTCGTACGGCAATGCTCCATGGTGACATGAACATCTCTAGGCTTGTTGTGTATGCTCAATCTATTGAGGAGTCCAAGATGACTAGGGTGAGGAAAGATTTAAAAAGGGGTAGGTACGAGGATCAAGGACAACCTAAGTTTAAGAAGAGGGCTCCAAATCAAGATTTCTCAACTGCTCCTAAGGTTAACTATGAAGGAGGTGGTGGTTCTCAAATTTTTAAGCCTACTTGTTCCACTTGTGGAGAGAAGCATTTTGGGAAATGTCTATCCGGCACTGGTGGTTGCTATGGTTGTGGAAAAAATGATCACAAGGTAAGAGATTGTCCTAATACTGTGGCCAAAGGAAGGAATGCTAGGCAAGCTCCATATAGTGGTCCTAGTGTTGATGGTCAAGCTAGGAATCATTTCTATGCTCTCCAAACTAACAAGGAAGCAAATCCGGATGAAGGTGCCGGTAAGTCATAATTTCTAGTTTTGTGTTGGAATCCTTTTGTGTTGGTTTAGATGGGTTTCTCCTAAGTGGGGGATGGTATGTTGAATGTTGAGTTGAGGTGAGTTTGGATATTCTTGTCTCTTTCTTCTATTCCTAATCGTGTTTGAGTCATAGAATTGTAGAAGCATGATGCATGGTTTTTGGAGTCTTGTGTAAAAAAAAAATGAGTTTCTATATTTCTCCTTATAATGATGCATTCTTTAAATTGAGTTGTTGATTTAAATGAGAAAATCAGTTTCATGATCGTTGTTCTCCTTATATGCATAAATTGGTGAGTTGCTAAAAGTTGTTAGAGTTGAGATTAGTTGAGCATGCTTAAAAGTGTATTCTTGATGTAACATGATTGTGTTTTAATAAAATGATTGTGTATTGAGTTCTTTGATGTTGTTATGCGCATGAGGTGCTATGGAGAAGGAAGTTCCTCCAAATAAATGAGAAATGGAAGAAAAAAAGGGGGGGTTTAAGGCATGTTGAGTTGTAGGTGTGATTCCTACTTCCATAAATTTGAATGAAGTTCTGTTGTAATGGCTCGTTATGTGGAGTTGATGTCTCCTCCTTGAGTGCTTTCATATTGATATTGTATGATTGTTGTGGGCTGCTAGTCCAGAGTCATTACCCTTAATGTTTTAAAGTGTCATTCGAGGACGAATGTTCCCAAGTGGGGGATATTGTAACACCCCTCAAAATGAAGTAGGATAAAGTAGAGCTTCACATGGGTCCTATGCATTAATAACTTGTTAAAATAATGAAGAATATGCTTTTCAGTCAATTTTAAAGAGTTTGGAAATCAAACGTCAAGGGACGACCAAGGGGCGTGCCCCTAAGATGTTCTATTCGATTCTAAGATGGTACATGAGACTTAGAAATTCTACTTCGTTACATTTGAAAGATTTTAAGTATTATGAATTAGTTTTAAAAAGTGTTTAAATTCCTTACGGTATTTATTATTGAATGCGATGATCGAATGCTAAGAGGCTTGTATTAGACCTCCGAGAGGTGGAGCACGCATGTTACGACTTGGGGGTGCTCTCGGGTCGTTACAATTTTGGTATCACAGCATAAGATTTTGCAAGTTGTCCCTTAGGATTCAAAGTCTCATATGCCACGTCTACTAGAGTCTTGTTCATCAGTGTGAGTCGCGACACATCTATGAGCGAGAGGCTATAGGACGGTAGAAGTTTCACTCATTTCATTAATCTTGACGTCGTGACTTAGAGTTTGGTCTATAAGTATCTTTCCAGATTCGTCCCCTCTGTTAATAGGATATGAATACGAGGGCTAATCCTAGTAGAGCGGAAGAGGAGGATGTGGATGGGGGAGTTCCTCCCCAAGGTCTTCAAGGTGACCAAGTCCCTATAGGCAATTAAGAGAATGAGGTTTCGGTGGTTCCCCCGGCCATGACTAATGAGGAGATTAGGGCGGCTTTTCTAACTCTAGCTCGAACCATAACGGCTCAAGCAAATAGAGATGTGGGCCCTAGGGTGAATGCTAATGAGAGTACGACTACCTCATGGTTGAGAGACTTCGTGAGGAGGAATCCTCCTATACTTTTGGGCTGTAGAATTGGAGAAGATCCCCATGGATTCTTGGATGAGATATACAAAATTGTGTATGCTATGGGAATATCTTCTTGAGAGAAAGTGGAATTGGCTTCATACCAAATGAAGGAGGTGGCCCAAATTTGGTACACTCAATGGAAGGCAAATAGGCCGGAGGAAGGGGGTCCTATAGAATGGGAGGAGTTTAAGGAAGCATTCTTGGGTAAGTACTTTCCCCTAGAAAAGAGGGAGTATGCTTTGAAGTTCTTTATGTTGTCTAGGTATGCTCCATCTTTGGTGTCTAACTCTAGAGAGGAGATGAGTAGGTTTGCTACTGGTGTATCCGACTTGGTGAAACAAGAGTGTCGTACGGCAATGCTCCATGGTGACATGAACATCTCTAGGCTTGTTGTGTATGCTCAATCTATTGAGGAGTCCAAGATGACTAGGGTGAGGAAAGATTTAAAAAGGGGTAGGTACGAGGATGAAGGACAACCTAAGTTTAAGAAGAGGGCTCCAAATCAAGATTTCTCAACTACTCCTAACGTTAACAATGAAGGAGGTGCTGGTTCTCAAATTTTTAAGCCTACTTGTTCCACTTGTGGATAGAAGCATTTTGGGAAATGTCTATCCGGCACTGGTGGTTGCTATGGTTGTGGAAAAAATTATCACAAGGTAAGAGGTTATCCTAATACTGTGGCTAAAGGAAGGAATGATAGGCAAGCTCCATATAGTGGTCCTAGTGTTGATGGTCAAGCAAGGAATCATTTCTATACTCTCCAAACTAACAAGGAAGCTAATCCGGATGAAGGTGCCGGTAAGTCATAATTTCTAGTTTTGTGTTGGAATCCTTTTGTGTTGGTTTAGATGGGTTTCTCCTAAGTGGGGGATGGTATGTTGAATGATGAGTTGAGGTGAGTTTGGATATTCTTGTCTCTTTCTTCTATTCCTAATCGTGTTTGAGTCATAGAATTGTAGAAGCATGACGCATGGTTTTTGGAGTCTTATGTAAAAAAAAAATGAGTTTCTATATTTCTCCTTATAATGATGCATGCTTTAAATTGAGTTCTTGATTTAAATGAGAAAATCAGTTTCATGATCGTTGTTCCCCTTATATGCATAAATTGGTGAGTTGCTAAAAGTTGTTAGAGTTGAGATTAGTTGAGCATGCTTAAGTGTATTCTTGATGTAGCATAATTGTGTTTTAATAAGATAATTGCATATTGTGTTCTTTGATGTTGTTATGCGCATGAGGTGCTATGGAGAAGGAAGTTCCTCCAAATAAATGATAAATGGAAANGGGGGGGTTTGAGGCATGTTGAGTTGTAGGTGTGATTCCTACTTCCATAAATTTGAATGAAATTGTGTTGTAATGGCTTTTTATGTGGAGTTGATGTTTCCTCCTTGATGAATGCTTTCATATTGATATTGTATGATTGTTGTGGGCTGCTAGTCTTGAGTCATTACCCTTAATGTTTTAAAGTGTCGTTTGAGGACGAATGTTCCCAAGCGGGGGATGTTGTAACACCCCTCAAAATGAAGTAGGATAAAGTAGAGCTTCACATGGGTCCTATGCATTAATAACTTGTTAAAATAATGAAGAATATCCTTTTTAGTCAGTTTTAAAGAGTTTGGAAATCAAACGTCAAGGTACGACCAAGGGGCGTGCCCCTAAGATGTTCTATTCGTGTCTAAGATGGTACATGAGACTTAGAAATTCTACTTCGTTACATTTGAAAGATTTTGAGTATTATGAATTTGTTTTAAAAATTGTTTAAATTCCTTACGGTATTTATTATCGAATGCGATGAATGAATGCTAAGAGGATTGTATTAGACCTCCGAGAGATTGAGTACGCATGTTACGACTTGGGGGTGCTCTCGGGTCGTTACAAACTTGGTATCACAGCATAAGATTTTTCAAATAGTCCCTTAGGATTCAAAGTCTCATATGCCACGTCTACTAGAGTCTTGTTCATCAGTGTGAGTCGCGACACAACTATGAGCGAGAGGCTATAGGACGGCAGAAGTTTCACTTATTTCTTTAATCTTGACGTCGTGCCTTAGAGTTTGGTCTATAAGTATCTTTCCTAATCCGTCTCTTGTGTTTATAGGATATGAATACGAGGGCTAATCCTAGTAGAGCGGAAGAGGAGGATGTGGATGGGGGAGTTCCTCCCCAAGGTCTTCAAGGTGACCAAGTCCCCATAGGCAATCAAGAGAATGAGGTTTCGGTGGTTCCCCCTGCCATGACTAATGAAGAGATTAGGGCGGCTTTTCTAACTCTATCTCAAGCCATGACGGCTCAAGCAAATAGAGATGTGGGGCCTAGGGTGAATGCTAATGAGAGTACGACTGCGTCAAGGTTGAGAGACTTCGTGAGGAGGAATCCTCCTATACTTTTGGGCTGTAGAATTGGAGAAGATCCCCATGGAGTCTTGGATGAGATTTACAAAATTGTGGATGCTATGGGAATATCTTCTTGAGAGAAATCGGAATTGGCTTCATACCAATTGAAGGAGGTGGCCCAAATTTGGTACACTCAATGGAAGGCAAATAGGCCGGAGGAAGGGGGTCCTATAGAATGGGAGGAGTTTAAGGAAGCATTCTTGGGTAAGTACTTTCCCCTAGAGAAGAGGGAGTATGCTTTGAAGTTCTCTATGTTGTCTAGGTATGCTCCATCTTTGGTGTCTAATTCTAGAGAGGAGATGAGTAGGTTTGTTACCGGTGTATCCGACTAGGTGAAACAAGAGTGTCGTACGGCAATGCTCCATGGTGACATGAACATCTCTAGGCTTGTTGTGTATGCTCAATCTATTGAGGAGTCCAAGATGACTAGGGTGAGGAAAGATTTAAAAAAGGGTAGGTACGAGGATCAAGGACCAACCTAAGTTTAAGAAGAGGGCTCCAAATCAAGATTTCTCAAGTGCTCCTAAGGTTAACTATGAAGGAGGTGGTGGTTCTCAAAATTTTAAGCCTACTTGTTCCACTTGTGGATAGAAGCATTTTGGGAATTGTCTATCCGGCACTAGTGGTTGCTATGCTTGTGGAAAAAATGATCGCAAGGTAAGAGATTGTCCTAAGATTGTGTCTAAAGGAAGGAATGCTAGGCAAGCTCCTTATAGTGGTCCTAGTGTTGATGGTCAAGCAAGGAATCATTTCTATGCTCTCCAAACTTACAAGGAAGCTAATCCGGATGAAGGTGCCGGTAAGTCATAATTTCTAGTTTTGTGTTGGAATCCTTTTGTGTTGGTTTAGATGGGTTTCTCCTAAGTGGGGGATGGTATGTTGAATGATGAGTTGAGGTGAGTTTGGATATTCTTGTCTCTTTCTTCTATTCCTAATCGTGTTTGAGTCATAGAACTGTAGATGCATGATGCATGGTTTTTGGAGTCTTGTGTAAAAAAAAATGAGTTTCGATATTTCTCCTTATAATGATGCATGCTTTAAATTGAGTTCTTGATTTAAATGAGAAAATCAGTTTCCTGATCGTTGTTCCCCTTATATGCATAAATTCGTGAGTTGCTAAATGTTGTTAGATTTGAGATTAGTTGAGCATGCTTAAGTGTATTCTTGATGTAGCATGATTGTGTTTTAATAAGATAATTGCATATTGTTTTCTTTGATGTTGTTATGCGCATGAGGTGCTATGGAGAAGGAAGTTCCTCAAAATAAATGATAAATGGAAAAAAAAAAAAAGAAGGGGGTTTGAGGCATGTTGAGTTGTAGGTGTGATTCCTACTCCCATAAATTTGAATGAAGTTGTGTTGTAATGGCTTGTTATGTGGAGTTGATGTTTCCTCCTTGATGAGTGCTTTCATATTGATATTGTATGATTGTTGTGGGCTGCTAGTCTTGAGTCATTAACCTTAATGTTTTAAAGTGTCATTCGAGGACGAATGTTCCCAAGTGGGGGATATTGTAACACCCCTCAAAATGACATGGGTCCTATGCATTAATAATTTGTTAAAATAATGAAGAATATCCTTTTTAGTCAGTTTTAAAGAGTTTGGAAATCAAACGTCAAGGGACGACCAAGGGGTGTGCCCCTAAGATGTTCTATTCGTGTCTAAGATGGTACATGAGACTTAGAAATTCTACTTCGTTACATTTGAAAGATTTTGAGTATTATGAATTTGTTTTAAAAAGTGTTTAAATTCCTTACGGTATTTATTATCGCATGCGACGAATGAATGCTAAGAGGCTTGTATTAGACCTCCGAGAGGTCGTGTACGCATGTTACGATGTGGGGTGCTCTCGGGTCGTTACAAACTTGGTATCACAGCATAAGATTTTGCAAATTGTCCCTTAGGATTCAAAGTCTCATATGCCACGTCTACTAGAGTCTTGTTCATCAGTGTGAAGTATAACGAAGGTGATACCGAAGGTGAGTATGTCAAAAATCTATACTAGCCCAAAGAAAAGTAATATTTACGCTACAACATGAAATATCAAGATTAGAGTATGAACTAAAACAAAATCTTAAATGAATAAGGAAGAATTTGCTATAGAAGAAAAAACTTATGAAAATCCGGAAGGATTAAAAATAAAAATAATATTTTCAAACTTAGGAAGAAGGTATAAAAAAATAGGTGAAAATCTATACTTAATGATAGAAAAAGAAACAGTAAAATTGGAAGATAGTTTAACTGCAATGGTACGAATAGCTAAAGAAAATGAAGAAATAGATAAGAAAAAAGAAATAGATATGATAAAACAACAAGCAAAATTAGAAATACAACAGATTGAAGAAGTAAAAAATGAAAAGATAATTGCATTAGAAAAAGAACTAAATATGCTTAAAGAATTATATGCAGCTAAACAAAAAGAAAAAGAAATAGAAACAGAACTAAAAATGGAAATAGAAAAATTTAAAGAAAAATTAAACCCAGATATAAGAGTTGATAATGTTGATATAGAAGATGAAAATTGTTCAGAACAGGACGCAGATATAAGTAAAACATATACTGAATATTAGAAAAAATAAAAGAAACTGAAATAGTTGATAATACAATAGAAATAAATACAGAAGAAATAAAAAATGAAGCAAGCACAAGCACAAAAGTAAAAAACCCAAAAACTTATGTCCGGAATATTATACGGTTAGTTATGAAGAATCTGATAGATATAATAGTCTATGGAATAAACGATTAAACAAAGAAAAAAATAACAAATGGAAACCATCTACAACACCACGAAATAATGGTTTTCTAGATTTAGATTGTGTAGCAGGTATAAATAAAACAATACAATTACATTGACGGAACTACCAGGATATATAAAAAGAACATTAATAGGAACGGTAAAATTATGGCTACAAAATTTAGAAGAAGAAAGTACAAAAATATTAAGAAATAATAAGGCAATGGATGGAGAAATTGCAACTACACCAATTGATATACTAAATAAATACGAGATAGCTATAAGAAATGAATTCAGTAGTACTACTACAGAAACAGAAGAACAAAATAAAGAAAAACAGTTAAATAAAATTTAATGTTAAAATTAGCAATATGTAATGTGTTACATAGACGAATACACATGCGTATTTAGAGAATATTATTATAAAAGAACATATAACGCAGAAGAAGCAAAAGAAATAAGAAAATTATATTTTACAAAATTACCAGAACCATTTAGTTCTAAAATAATAAAAGATTGGAACGAAGCAGGATTACAAGATACACTAGGAGCAAGAATGAGATATTTACAAAAATGGTACTCAGAAATATGTGAAAAATATAAAGAAGAAATGAAAATGGAAAAAACAATAATTAGAAATTTAGCATGCTGTAAAGATAAAATAGCACCCCAATTTGGATGCAATGATAATTATTATAAAAAGAAATATAGGAAACCAAAACAGTATAAAAAATACAAATCCCAGTATAAATATAAAAGACCAAGAAGGAGATATTATATAAAAAATACTAAGGTAAAAAGACCTTTTAGACCAAAAAGAAAAATATCAGAATATACATGTTATAATTGTGGAAAACTAGGACATTTAGCTAAAGATTGTCAATTACCTAAGAATCCAAATCAAAAACAAATATCAGAAATAGTAATTAATGAAGATATTTATACACAAATAGATTATATAGATTACGAATTAGAAAGTGATGATAGCATATACGAACTTGAAAATGAACAGTCCGAAAATGAAATAGAAGAATATAATGACTGAAAAAGAAGTAAAAATAATAAAGAAAGATGAATATACAAACGAAGAATCTACAGAACAAAAAGTAATTTTTGATCTTAATATATTTGAACAAATAAAAGGAAAAGAGTTAGATCTTAGCGTAGAAAAAATATTCCAAGTACCATTAATAAGAAATATATTTAAAAGACAAAAAGAAGAATACTACGTAGTAAGCCAAAAAGAACATATAATAGACTGTAAGTATACTCAAGG
>NC_064285.1:41521171-41527768 GCF_019186545.1 Solanum stenotomum | reverse complement strand
AACACAGTATATACCCAAACTGGAGATGAAATAGCTACGATACCAGAGTTACATAAAGCATTCATGAACTACAAGAGCATAACTAAAGGAACTTTGTTTTATATAAAGTTTTATTCAGCACCAGCAGAAATACTTTACGACGAGATAAAACCGATTATACAAGTTATAAAAATTGGACTAACTAGAGAAATGATTATACCGGAAAAAATAGAGGAGCAAGAGGAGATACAAAAAGTAGAGATACCAGCATTCTATGCAGGAAAAAGGATTATTGGAATAGTTACTATACTGAATGAGCTAACATCTAATTATTTGAACAACAATTCAATATGGAGTTATTATTCACGAGAACAAACAATGATATATTCGAATTGTCGAGAATTTAGAACAGCAGATATGGAGGAACTCAGGCAATGGGCATTAAGTCTACTAAAACCTGAACAACAACCTACAACAAGAGCTATAAGGAAGGATTTTATCTCTTCAGAAATAATGACCAGATACTGCAAAACTATTGGCCATAAATATCTGGATCATCAATGTTCCAAATGTCAAGGCGAAGATAACGTGATCCCAGACGTCCAGCTAGAATAAAAGTGACAGACCGACAAGATAAAAAGGAAAAGCTATGCTAAGAGGAGCTACTTTATAAAAAGAAAAGCTACTAGTAACGTGTTAAGTTAGAAATATTATGTACAAAAATGTAAAGTAAAGTTGTTTGTCCTTTTGTTGACTTTGTAAAGATAGGAATCTTATTAGTAGTGCAGATGTAAAAAAAGCACTAACATATTAGGAATATGTACAAAAGTAAAGTAACTATAGTTAGGTGTAAAGTAATCATAGTAGGAATAAAGTAACCATAGCAAGGTTACTTATATATGTATAAATAGGTAGCCATTATGGCATATAGAGGCAAGACTTTCTACACGGAAAGCAAGCCTCTCTTGTAAACAAAAATATTCTTTCTCAAATAAAAATCTAAAGTTTCAGTTAAGCTATGGATCCAAATATTGAAGATACTACACAGGTATACACATTTATGATTATGCATAACTAAATTTATTAATTCCTAAATATCATAGTAATGATAGAATAGATTTATATTAGTTATTATATACTAGAATTATTGTCAGATGTTTTCTAGTTTGTTAACATGAGGAAAGAAAGGAAAACTTCCAGACTATGCCATCCTAAAGTTGAAACCATAGGCATGAGAAGCCGTGAGGGGAGTAAACATAGTTGAGGCGCTGTTAGGAAGAAAATACTTTCGAAAGTACGATGTTAACAGTGACAGGAAAACATGTTGAAAATAATCTAGTTTATAGTAATCTAATATTAATAATATTCGTCAAGACTATGGTATAAGGGAATTATGTTTTGAAATTATTATGTCTAATCTGCATGACGAAATGATATTAGCATATAAAACATTGATCCTGTACATACTCAAAAATATAAAAGTTATTGATCTAAGAAAGATAATATGGAATAAAATATTTGAAGAAGAAGAAGAAGAATTAATGAACCAAGAATGGTATGAATTCGAACTAGATAGAGTAGAAATTGAAATGTTAAAATTTAACTGAAGTGATTTAGAAATCCAATATACTGATTAATGATAAATCAAGAATACTTTGAATATTGGCAACAAACTATGATAAATATTACTTTATTAAGCAATTTAATAAAAGAAAACATAGAAGTATTGCAACAAACCCATGACATACAATACATAGAATATATATTAGAAAACATAAAAGAAATTATTAGATTAATTCCTTTAGAAAAAATATATTATGCACAAATAAATTCATAATAAAGGAGAGTACGACTGCCTCAAGGTTGAGAGACTTCGTGCGGAGGAATCCTCCTATACTTTTGGGCTGTAGAATTGGAGAAGATCCCCATGGATTCTTGCATGAGATTTACAAAATTGTGGATGCTATGGGAATATCTTCTTGAGAGAAATCGGAATTGGCTTCATACCAATTGAAGGAGGTGGCCCAAATTTGGTACACTCAATGGAAGGCAAATAGGCCGGAGGAAGGGGGTCCTATAGAAAGGGAGGAGTTTAAGGAAGCATTCTTGGGTAAGTACTTTCCCCTAGAGAAGAGGGAGTATGCTTTGAAGTTCTCAATGTTGTCTAGGTATGCTCCATTTTTGGTGTCTAACTCTAGAGAGGAGATGAGTAGGTTTGTTACTGGTTTATTCGACTTGGTGAAACAAGAGTGTCGTACGGCAATGCTCCATGGTGACATGAACATCTCTAGGCTTGTTGTGTATGCTCAATCTATTGAGGAGTCCAAGATGACTAGGGTGAGGAAAGATTTAAAAAGGGGTAGGTACGAGGATCAAGGACCAACCTAAGTTCAAGAAGAGGGCTCCAAATCAAGATTTCTCAAGTGCTCCTAAGGTTAACTATGAAGGAGGTGGTGGTTCTCAAAATTTTAAGCCTACTTGTGCCACTTGTGGATAGAAGCATTTTGGGAAATGTCTATCCGGCACTAGTGGTTGCTATGGTTGTGGAAAAAATGACCGCAAGGTAAGAGATTGTCCTAATATTGTGGCTAAAGGAGGGAATGCTAGGCAAGCTCCTTATAGTGGTCCTAGTGTTGATGGTCAAGCAAGGAATCATTTCTATGCTCTCCAAACTAACAAGGAAGCAAATCCGGATGAAGGTGCAGGTAAGTCATAATTTCTAGTTTTGTGTTGGAGTCCTTTTGTGTTGGTTTAGATGGGTTTCTCCTAAGTGGGGGATGGTATGTTGAATGATGAGTTGAGGTGAGTTTGGATATTCTTGTCTCTTTTTTCTATTCCTAATCGTGTTTGAGTCATAGAATTGTAGAAGCATGATGCATGGATTTTGGAGTCTTGTGTAAAAAAAAAAATGAGTTTCTATATTACTCCTTATAATGATGCATGCTTTAAATTGAGTTCTTGATTTAAATGAGAAAATCAGTTTCCTGATCGTTGTTCCCCTTATATGCATAAATTGGTGAGTTGCTAAAAGTTGTTAGAGTTGAGATTAGTTGAGCATGCTCAAGTGTATTCTTGATGTAGCATGATTGTGTTTTAATAAGATAATTGCATATTGTGTTCTTTGATGTTGTTATGCGCATGAGGTGCTATGGAGAAGGAAGTTCCTCCAAATAAATGATGAATGGAAAAAAAAAAGAAGGGGGTTTGAGGCATGTTGAGTTGTAGGTGTGATTCCTACTTCCAAAAATTTGAATGAAGTTGCGTTGTAATGGCTTGTTATGTGGAGTTGATGTTTCCTCCTTGATGAGTGCTTTCATATTGATATTGTATGATTGTTGTGGGCTGCTAGTCTTGAGTCATTACCCTTAATGTTTTAAAGTGTCATTCGAGGACGAATGTTCCCAAGTGGGGGATATTGTAACACCCCTCAAAATGAAGTAGGATAAAGTAGAGCTTCACATGGGTCCTATGCATTAATAACTTGTTAAAACAATGAAGAATATCCTTTTTAGTCAGTTTTAAAGAGTTTGGAAATCAAACGTCAAGGGACGACCAAGGGGCGTGCCCCTAAGATGTTCTATTCGTGTCTAAGATGGTACATGAGACTTAGAAATTCTACTTCGTTACATTTGAAAGATTTTGAGTATTATGAATTTGTTTTAAAAAGTATTTAAATTCCTTACGGTATTTATTATCGAATGCGATGAATGAATACTAAGAGGCTTGTATTAGACCTCCGAGAGGTCGAGTACGGATGTTACGACTTGGGGGTGCTCTCGGGTCGTTACAAACTTGGTATCACAGCATAAGATTTTTCAAATTGTCCCTTAAGATTCAACGTCTCATATGCCACGTCTACTAGAGTCTTGTTCATCAGTGTGAGTCGCGACACATCTATGAGCGAGAGGCTATAGGACGGTAGAAGTTTCACTTATTTCATTTATCTTGATGCTGTGCCTTAGAGTTTGGACTATAAGTATCTTTCCTAATCCGTCTCTTGTGTTTATAGGATATGAATACGAGGGCTAATCCTAGTAGAGCGGAAGAGGAGTATGTGGATGGGGGAGTTCCTCCCCAAGGTCTTCAAGGTGACCAAGTCCCCATAGGCAATAAAGAAAATGATGTTTTGGTGGTTCCCCCGGCCATGGCTAATGAAGAGATTAGGGCGGATTTTCTAACTCTATCTCAAGCCATGACGGCTCAATCAAATAGAGATGTGGGGCCTAGGGTGAATGCTAATGAGAGTACGACTGCCTCAAGGTTGAGAGACTTCATGAGGAGGAATCCTCCTATACTTTTGGTCTGTAGAATTGGAGAAGATCCCCATGGATTCTTGGATGAGATTTACAAAATTGTGGATGCTATGGGAATATCTTCTTGAGAGAAATCCGAATTGGCTTCACACCGATTGAAGGAGGTGGCCCAAATTTGGTACACTCAATGGAAGGCAAATGGGCCGGAAGAAGGGGGTCCTATAGAATGGGAGGAGTTTAAGGAAGCGTTCTTGGGTAAGTACTTTCCCCTTGAGAAGAGGGAGTATGCTTTGAAGTTCTCTATGTTGTCTAGGTATGCTCCATCTTTGGTGTCTAACTCTAGAGAGGAGATGAGTAGGTTTGTTACCGGTGTATCCGACTTGGTGAAACAAGAGTGTCGTACGACAATGCTCCATGGTGACATGAACATCTCTAGGCTTGTTGTGTATGCTCAATCTATTGAGGAGTCCAAGATGACTAGGGTGAGGAAAGATTTAAAAAGGGGTAGGTACGAGGATCAAGGACCAACCTAAGTTTAAGAAGAGGGCTCCAAATCAAGATTTCTCAAGTGCTCCTAAGGTTAACTATGAAGGAGGTGGTGGTTCTCAAAATTTTAAGCCTACTTGTTCCACTTGTGGATACAAGCATTTTGGGAAATGTTTATCCGGCACTAGTGGTTGCTATGGTTGTGGAAAAAAGAGATTGTCCTAATATTGTGGCTAAAGGAAGGAATGCTAGGCAGGCTCCTTGTAGTGGTCCTAGTGTTGATGGTCAAGCAAGGAATCATTTCTATGCTCTCCGAACTAACAAGGAAGCAAATTCGGATGAAGGTGCCGGTAAGTCATAATTTCTAGTTTTGTGTTGGAATCCTTTTGTGTTGGTTTAGATGGGTTTCTCCTAAGTGGGGGATGGTACGTTGAATGATGAGTTGAGGTGAGTTTGGATATTCTTGTCTCTTTCTTCTATTCCTAATCGTGTTTGAGTCATAGAATTGTAGAAGCATGATGCATGGTTTTTGGAGTCTTGTGAAAAAAAAAAAATGAGTTTCTATATTTCTCCGTATAATAATGCATGCTTTAAATTGAGTTCTTGATTTAAATGAGAAAATCAGTTTCCTGATCGTTGTTACCCTTATATGCATAAATTGGTGAGTTGCTAAAAGTTGTTAGAGTTGAGATTAGTTGAGCATGCTTAAGTGTATTCTTGATGTAGCATGATTGTGTTTTAATAAGATAATCGCAAATTGTGTTCTTTGATGTTGTTATACGCATGAAGTGCTATGGAGAAGGAAGTTCCTCCAAATAAATGATAAATGGAAAAAAAGAAGAAGGGGGTTTGAGGCATGTTGAGTTGTAGGTGTGATTCCTACTTCCATAAATTTGAATGAAGTTGTGTTGTAATAGCTTGTTATGTGGAGTTGATGTTTCCTCCTTGATGAGTGCTTTCATATTGATATTGTATGATTGTCGTGGGCTGCTAGTCTTGAGTCATTACCCTTAATGTTTTAAAGTGTCATTCGAGGACGAATGTTCCCAACTGGGGGATATTGTAACACCCCTCAAAATGAAGTAGGATAAAGTAGAGCTTCACATGGGTCCTATGCATTAATAACTTGTTAAAACAATGAAGAATATCCTTTTTAGTCAGTTTTAAAGAGTTTGGAAATCAAACGTCAAGGGACGACCAAGGGGCGTGCCCCTAAGATGTTCTATTCGATTCTAAGATGGTACATGAGACTTAGAAATTCTACTTCGTTACATTTGAAAGATTTTAAGTATTATGAATTTGTTTTAAAAAGTGTTTAAATTCCTTACGGTATTTATTATCGAATGCGATGAATGAATGCTAAGAGCTTGTATTAGACCTCCGAGAGGTCGAGTACGCATGTTACGACTTCGGGATGCTCTCGGGTCATTACAAACTTGGTATCAAAGCATAAGATTTTGCAAATTGTCCCTTAGGATTCAAAGTCTCATATGCCACGTCTACTAGAGTCTTGTTCATCAGTGTGAGTCGTGACACATCTATGAGCGAGAGGCTATAGGACGGCAGAGGTTTCACTTATTTCATTAATCTTGACGGCGTGCCTTAGAGTTTGGTCTATAAGTATCTTTCCTAATCCGTCTCTTGTGTTTATAGGATATGAATACGAGGGCTATTCCTAGTAGAGCGGAAGTGGAGGATGTGGATGGGGGAGTTCCTCCCCAAGGTCTTCAAGGTGACCAAGTCCCCATAGGCAATAAAGAGAATGAGGTTTCGGTGGTTCCCCCGGCCATGACTAATGAAGAGATTAGGGCGGCTTTTCTAACTCTATCTCAAGCCATGACGGCTCAAGCTAATAGAGATGCAGGGCCTAGGGTGAATG
>NC_064285.1:41434932-41445456 GCF_019186545.1 Solanum stenotomum | reverse complement strand
TGTTCCCAAGTGGGGGATATTGTAACACTGCTGAAAATGAAGTAGGATAAAGTAGAGCTTCACATGGGTCCTATGCATTAATAACTTGTTAAAACAATGAAGAATATCCTTTTTAGTCAGTTTTAATGAGTTTGGAAATCAAACGTCAAGGGACGACCAAGGGGCGTGCCCGTAAGATGTTCTATTCGTGTCTAAAATGGTACATGAGACTTAGAAATTCTACTTCGTTACATTTGAAAGATTTTGAGTATTATGAATTTGTTTTAAAAAGAGTTTAAATTCCTCACGGTATTTATTATCGAATGCCATGAATGAATGCTAAGAGGCTTGTATTAGACCTCCGAGAGGTCGAGTACGCATGTTACGACTTGGGGGGTGCTCTCGGGTCGTTACAAACTTGGTATCACAGCATAAGATTTTGCAAATGGTCCCTTAGGATTAAAAGTCTCATATACCACGTCTGCTAGAGTCTTGTTCATCAGTGTGAGTCGCGACACATCTATGAGCGAGAGGCTATAGGATGGTAGAAGTTTCACTTATTTCATTAATCTTGACGCCGTGCCTCAGAGTTTGGTCTATAAGTATCTTTCCTAATCCGTCTCTTGTGTTTATTGGATATGAATACAAGGGCTAATCCTAGTAGAGCGGAAGAGGAGGATATGGATGGTGGAGTTACTCCCCAAGGTCTTCAAGGTGACCAAGTCCCCATAGGCAATAAAGAGAATGAGGTTTCGGTGGTTCCACCGGCCATGACTAATGAAGAGATTAGGGCGGCTTTTCTAACTCTACTCAAGGCATGACGGCTCAAGCAAATAGAGATGTGGGGCCTAGGGTGAATGCTAATGAGAGTACGACTGCCTCAAGGTTAAGAGACTTCGTGAGGAGGAATCCTCCTATACTTTTGGGCTGTAGAATTGGAGAAGATCCCCATGGATTCTTGGATGAGATTTACAAAATTGTGGATGCTATGGGAATATCTTCTTGACAGAAATCGGAATTGGCTTCAAACAAATTGAAGAAGGTGGCCCAAATTTGGTACACTCAATGGAAGGCAAATAGGCCGGAGGAAGGGGGTCCTATAGAAAGGGAGGAGTTTAAGGAAGCATTCTTGGGTAAGTACTTTCCCCTAGAGAAGAGGGAGTATGCTTTGAAGTTCTCTATGTTGTCTAGGTATGCTCATCTCTGGTTTCTAACTCTACAGAGGAGATGAGTAGGTTTGTTACTGGTGTATCCGACTTGGTGGAACAAGAGTGNTTGTTACTGGTGTATCCGACTTGGTGGAACAAGAGTGTCGTACGGCAATGCTCCATGGTGACATGAACATCTCTAGGCTTGTTGTGAATGCTCAATCTATTGAGGAGACCAAGATGACTACGGTGAGGAAAGATTTAAAAAGGGGTAGGTACGAGGATCAAGGACCAACCTAAGTTTAAGAAGAGGGCTCCAAATCAAGATTTCTCAAGTGCTCCTAAGGTTAACTATGAAGGAGGTGGTGGTTCTCAAAATTTTAAGCATACTTGTTCCACTTGTGGATAGAAGCATTTTGGGAAATGTCTATCCGGCACTAGTGGTTGCTATGGTTGTGGAAAAAATGATCACAAGGTAAGAGATTGTCCTAATATTGTAGCTAAAGGAAGGAATGCTAAGCAAGCTCCTTATAGTGGTCCTAGTGTTGATGGTCAAGCAAGGAATCATTTCTATGCTCTCCAAACTAACAGGAAGCAAATCCGGATGAAGGTGCCGGTAAGTCATAATTTCTAGTTTTGTGTTGGAATCCTTTTGTGTTGGTTTAGATGGGTTTCTCCTAAGTGGGGGATGGTATGTTGAATGATGAGTTGAGGTGAGTTTGGATATTCTTGTCTCTTTCTTCTATCCCTAATCGTGTTTGAGTCATAGAATTGTAGAAGCATGATGCATGGTTTTTGGAGTCTTGTGTAAAAAAAAATGAGTTTCCATAATTCTCCTTATAATGATGCATGCTTTAAATTTAGTTCTTGATTTAAATGAGAAAATCAGTTTCATGATCGTTGATCTCCTTATATGCATAAATTGGTGAGTTGCTAAAAGTTGTTAGAGTTGAGATGAGTTGAGCATGCTTAAGTGTATTCTTGATGTAGCATGATTGTGTTTTAATAAGATAATTGCATATTGTGTTCTTTGATGTTGTTATGAGCATGAGGTGCTATGGAGAAGGAAGTTCCTCCAAATAAATGAGAAATGGAAAAAAAAAAAAAGGAGGTTTGAGGCATGTTGAGTTGTAGGTGTGATTCCTACTTCCATAAATTTGAATGAAGTTGTGTTGTAATGGCTTGGTATGTGGAGTTGATGTCCTCCTTGATGTGTGCTTTCATACTGATATTGTATGATTATTGTGGGCTGCTAGTCCTGAGTCATTACCCTTAATGTTTTAAAGTGTCATTCGAGGACGAATGTTCCCAAGTGGGGGATATTGTAACAACCCTGAAAATGAAGTTGGATAAAGTAGAGCCTCACATGGGTCCTATGCATTAATAACTTGTTAAAATAATGAAGAATACCCTTTTTGGTCTAATTTAATTTTCCAGAAAACTTGTGGGAACACCTCCGCGTCGCGAACTTGTTTCCCGACGAAATCTGCGAAAATAAAATTCAAGTTGGACTTGTTTAAAAAGGTCCAACTAAGTTAGGGGTAGTTAGGCTACTTTGGTTTATCGTTATTTCAAGTGTTTTTAATTATTTGAAAGGTATTAAAACATTTAAGAGGTGTTTTTGAATTCATTCTTCAAAAATCAAAACCCCGAAGTTCTTTCTCTCCTTAAATTTCTCTCAATTTTAAGGAAGAAGAAGGTGGAGAGCTAGGATTTCAATTGAGGGTTCCCTTCCACCAAATTTTGTTGAGATATCATCTATTGAGGTATGGTGGCTATTCATCTAGGACTCATCTTCATCCTAGAGTCAATTTCAAAGTATTTTACATTGTTTTAAAAAAGTGACTAAAACCTTGTTTTTAAATTCTATCAAGGGTTCTTGCATGAAAATGATTTGAAACGTTTGGGTATGGATTAATTGATGTTTGTTTGTGGTTTTTGAATGAAATACTCCATGAACGCTTGTCATCTACAAAACCGTAAAATTTACAATGAAGTGGGTCTATTTCTATAAATTCAAAGTTGATGGAATTATGTGTAAAGTGAATGGTATTGATATCTCTTGTGTTGTTTAATGTTTATTTTTGATTAATTGTTCATAATGGATTAATTAAGGGTGGTACGCCTTATGGGTGAAGTATTGGTGATTTTGGCTATGACTTTGGAATAGGGTAAGAAGGCTTGTGTGTTTCCTAAATGGTTTTTATAAAGAATGTTGACGTCCTATGTTATAATGTAATGATAAAACCCTTGTCTATGGTAACTCTTAAGAACACTTAGGTGTATATGAAGAGGTTGTATGGGCGGTCACTTCATTATTCACTTAAGTGTGGCTTAGGGTGACTTGAGATAGAGGCTTAAATGGTAATAAAGGACTTACTTTGCTATCTTTATTAAGTATTGTACACTTGTGTTAATTGAGTTGTAAATGATTTGAATATGGTCTTATTTGTGAATGGTGACTTGAAACGTGGGTTTATGCTTGTGGTTGTAAAGGTTTGTTAAAGAAGGTCTTAAAAGCATACATTCCTTGTAAATGTACGTTGTGCATGTTTTCTTGCATGGTCATCATACTTAGAACTTATTGTACTAATTCCATATCTCTCTATTGTTACAAGCATAGGTGGTGGAAAGTGAAGAGATCTTTTGAGGAAGCTTGGGATATTGACTCTTCTCAAAAACCTTGGCATGTCCTCATAGATTCGAGGACATAGTTGTTACCTTTTTTAGCATTTCCACTTAGACATTGTACAAGACTTATATTTTGTTGTAAAGGGGCGTGCCCCTAAGATGTTCTATTCGTGCCTAAGATGGTACATGAGACTTAGAAATTCTACTTCGTTACATTTGAAAGATTTTGAGTATTATGAATTTGTTTTAAAAAGTGTTTAAATTCCTTACGATTTTTTATTACCAAATGCGATGAATGAATGCCAAGAGCCTTGTATTAGACCTCCGAGAGGTCGAGTACGCATGTTACGACTTGGGGGTGCTCTCGGGTTGTTACAAACTTGGTATGAGAGCATAAGATTTTGGAAATTGACCCGTAGGATTCAAAGTCTCATATGCCACGTCTACTAGATTCTTGTTCATCAGTGTGAGTCGCGACACATCTATAAGCGAGAGGCTATAGGACGGTAGAAGTTTCACTTATTTCATTAATCATGACGTCGTGCCTTAGGGTTTGGTCTATAAGTATCTTTCCTAATCCGTGTCTTGTGTTTATAGGATATGAATACGAGGGCTAATCCTAGGAGAGGGAAAGAGGAGAATGTGGATGGGGGAGTTCCTCCCCAAGGTCTTCAAGGTGACCAAGTCCCCATAGGCAATCAAGAGAATGAGGTTTCGGTGGTTCCCCCGGCCATGACTAATGAAGAGATTAGGGTGGCTTTTCTAACTCTAGCTCAAGCCATGACGGCTCAAGCAAATAGGGATGTAGGGCCTACGATGAATACTAATGAGAGTACGACTGCCTCAAGGTTGAGAGACTTCCTGAGGAGGAACCCTCCTATCTTTTTGGGCTCTAGAATTGGAGAAGATCCACATGGATTCTTGGATGAGATTTACAAAATTGTGGATGCTGTGGGAGTATCTTCTTGAGAGAAAGCGGAATTGGCTTCATACCAATAGGAGGAAGTGGCCCAAATTTGGTACACTCAATGGAAGGCAAATAGGCCGGAAGAAGCGGGTCCTATAGAATGGGAGGAGTTTAAGGAAGCATTCTTGGGTAAGTACTTTCCCCTAGAGAAGAGGGAGTGCAAAATTGAGGAGTTCATTAATCTTAGGCAAGGTAATATGAGTGTGGAGGAGTATGCTTTGAAGTTCTCTATGTTGTCTAGGTATGCTGCATCTTTGGTGTCTAACTCTAGAGAGGAGATGAGCAGGTTTGTTATCGGTGTATCCGACTTGGTGAAAGAAGAGTGTCGTACGGCAATGCATTATGGTGACATGAACATCTCTAGGCTTGTTGTGTATGCTCAATCTATTGAGGAGTCCAAGATGACTAGGGTGAGGAAAGATTTACAAAGGGGTAGATACGAGGATCAAGGACAACCTAAGTTTAAGAAGAGGGCTCCAAATCAAGATTTCTCAAGTGATCCTAAGGTTAACCATGAAGGAGGTGGTGGTTCTCAAATCTCTATGCCTACTTGTGGAAAGAAGCATTTTGGGAAATGTCTATCCGGCACCAGTGGTTGCTATGGCTGTGGAAAAAATGATCACAAGGTAAGAGATTGTCCTAATATTGTGGCTAAAGGAAGGAATGCTAGGCAAGCTCCTTATAGTGGTCCTAGTGTTGATGGTCAAGCAAGGAATCATTTCTATGCTCTCCAAACTAACAAGGAAGCAAATCCGAATAAAGGTGCCGGTAAGTCATAATTTCTAGTTTTGTGTTGGTTTAGATGGGTTTCTCGTAAGTGGGGGATGGTATGTTGAATGATGAGTTGAGGTGAGTTTGGATATTCTTGTCTCTTTGTTCTATTCCTAATCGTGTTTGAGTCATAGAATTGTAGAAGCATGATGCATGGTTTTCGGAGTCTTGTGTGAAAAAAAAATGAGTTTCTGTATTTCTCCTTATAATGATGCATGCTTTAAATTGAGTTCTTGATTTAAATGAGAAAATCAGTTTCATGATCGTTGCTCTCCTTATATGCATAAATTGGTGAGTTGCTAAAAGTTGTTACAGTTGAGATGAGTTGAGCATGCTTAAGTGTATTCTTGATGTAGCACGATTGTGTTTTATTAAGATAATTGCATATTGTGATCTTTGATGTTGTTATGAGCATGAGGTGCTATGGAGAAGGAAGTTCCTCCAAATAAATGAAAACTGGAAAAAAAAAAAAAAGGAGGTTTGAGGCATGTTGAGTTGTAGGTGTGATTCCTACTTCCATAAATCTGAATGAAGTTGTGTTGTAATGGCTTGTTATGTGGAGTTGATGTTTCCTCCTTGATGAGTGCTTTCATATTGATATTGTATGATTGTTGTGGGCTGCTAGTCTTGAGTCAATCCCTTAATGTTTTAAAGTGTCATTCGAGGACAAATGTTCCCAAGTGGAGGATATTGTAACACCCCTCAAAATAAAGTAGGATAAAGTAGTGCCTCACTTGGGTCCTATGCATTAATAACTTGTTAAAACAATGAAGAATATTCTTTTTAGTCAGTTTTAAAGAGTTTAGAAGTCAAACGTCAAGGGAAGACCAAGACGTTCGAAAACTAGTCTTTTACGTGTTGGTGTGTTCTAGTATGTTGTTCACGTTTTTATGGGTTGTTTGGAGTCTAAAATTAGTGAAGGTTTCCTCATTGCCTTAATAAATGTTTTTAGGGTCAAAAGGTTCAGTTACGACTCCCCGGGACCACACTAAGGGTCCCCGAGGAGGACCCCAACCCTTGGCCAAGAAAGCTGCCAAGGCATCTTGAAGTTGTTCTTGGAGGGAGTGGCTCCGAGTCAACCAATGGACAAAAAGTGGCTCCGCGTCGCTGAGACACCGCGGACTCTACTGTCTCAAATTTAATTTCCAACAAACTTGTGGGAACACCTCCGCGTCGCAAACTTGTTTCCCGACGAAATCTGCGAAAATAAAACTCAAGTTGGACTTGTTTAAAAAGGTCCAACTAAGTGAGGGGTAGTTTGGATACTTTGGGTTATTATTATTTCAAGTGTTTTTAAGTATTCTAAAGGTATAAAAACATTTAAGAGGTGTTTTTGAATTCATTCTTCCAAAATCAAAACCCCAAAGTTCTTTCTCTCTCTAAAGTTCTCTCAAATTCAAGGAAGAAAAAGGTGGAGAGCCTGGGTTTCAATTGAGGGTTCCCTTCCACCAAATTTCGTTGAGATTTCATCAATTGAGGTATGGTGGCTCTTCATCTAGGACTCATCTTCATCCTAGAGTCAATTTCAAAGGATTCTACAATGTTTTCAAAAAGTGACTAAAAGCTTGTTTTTGAATTCTATCGAGGGTTCTTGCACGAAAATGATTTGAAACGTTTGGGTATGGATTAATTGATGTTTGCTTGTGGTTTTTGAATGAAATAATCCATGAACCCTTGTCATCTACAAAACCGTAAAATTTGCTATGAAGTGGGTCTATTTCTATAAATTCAAAGTTGATGGAATTATGTGTAAAGTGAATGGTATTGATATCTCTTGTGTTGTTTAATGTTTATTTATGACTAATTGTTGATAATGGATTAATTAAGGGTGGTAAGCCTTATGGGTGAAGTATTGGTGATTTTGGCTATGGCTTTGGATTATGGTAAGAAGGCTTTTGAACTCTCTTTATTGAATTGATAGTTGTTGGTAGGTTGGATCCACCTTTAGTGGAAGTGTTATATCTTATTCTTGTGAATTGTAGCCATGAAGGCATTGGTGAAGTTGTTGTATAATGTGGGAATATTGAATTATTGTGCATTGAGCCCACAAAGGGCATTATATGAGTGTTATTACATTGTTGTATTATTATACACATATGAGGCTATCTGTAAAGTCCTATATGAAGCTATATGTAAAGTTTGTGTGAAGCTATAATGTGAAGATGTTCTAATGATATTAATGTGATATATTGTATAAAGTGGTATTATGCTAATGTGAAAAGCATGTTTCTCTTGAAATGGTGATATGTGGTGATGATGGACTATGATGAGTCTCTATAAGATGATGTTGTAGCTCATATGCTAGACTTGAGTATCTTGTCTTGTGTCATGAAAGCTTGATTATGTATATGAGTATATGAATGTTTCGTTGGGCTATGACTTCGTAATGAAGCTCTTCCTATGAATGCTAAAAGAGGAATTCTAGATCAAGACTCACTACTAAAAAACTGCTAAAAAATGACGGAAGAAAAAGCGATGAACGGCGTCGCTCCAAAAAAGCGACGGACTAAGAGATGCCGTCCGTCGCTTTTTAATTAAAATAATTTTACAAAAAGCGACGGATTGCATCTCTTAGTCCGTCGCTTTTTATTAAAAATAATTATTTATAAATTAAACAATAACCACGATGTCCGTCGTTTTAATTTATTTTATTTTATTAATTAGTTTTTTAAAAAAGCGATGGACGGTATCTCTTAGTCCGTCGCTTTTTGGTCAAAATATCAAGTCAAACATTTTGAAAAAGCGACGGACAGCGTCTCTTAGTCCGTCGCTTTTTAATTAAAATATTTTTTAATTTTTTTTTTTAAAAGCGACTCAGTCCATCGCTTTTTCTCGCCTTTTTTTGCTAATTATTCATTTTATATAGATATTGACGCAGTCCGTCTCTTTTTGTTAAAAATAATTATTTATTAATTTAAAAAAGTCACGCCGTCCGTCGCTTTTTATTAATTTTAATTGTTTAATTATTTTATAAATTAGCGACGGACAACATCTTTATGTTCGTCGCTTCTTGGTCAAAATATCTGGTCAAATATTTTAAGAAAGCGACGGACAATGTCTCTTAGTCTGTCGCTTTTTGGTCAAAATGTTGGTCAAACATTTTTTTAAAAAAGTGACGGACATAGAGACGTTGTCCGTCGCTTTTTTAAAAATATCGGCACTAGCAGACGCAATTTTCCCCATTTCTCCATATAAAAAACAAAATTGAGAAAATATTTTGATTTAATTTTATTTAAATCTTCTTTTGGAAAATGGTTTTGTGTAAAATTTAAAACAAAAAAACTTATAATACCGACTTTTAGATGTCGGTAAAATTAAATAGTATGTAATAAATTAATATTTTCAATTAACTTTAAATAAATCGTCCTCCGAATGACGGTTTTATATAAGTTAAAAAATAATTTAATATAAAATACTGACCGCCCGATGTCAATATTATTTAATTAACATGATTACTTTTTATTTATCTTAAAATTTAATGTGATACCGACCTTATGAGGTCGGTATTGTTTATTATATCTAATTACTTTTAATAAAAGCGACATCCGGAGGTCGGTATGTTTAAAATATTCCTATTAATCATAATTTTGCTATTGTGCATAATATTAAAATTTCATTTTACACCTACGATTAATTATTCAAAAAGTGTAACAATTTTGTATACTTTTACAAATAAAATGTTAGAATTCGTGAAATAAATAAAAAAATATCTATAATCCATATTTAGAGTATGAAACTACATTGATATGAATTATGAGATAATTATACTTATATTTATAGAGTAATGTACAAATCCTATCAGTCCGTCGTCTAATCATAAACTTAATATCTCATGTCTTGATGTAGTAGAGGTGAAGAGCTAATATATAATCCATTCCAGTATGAAATGCGAGATAGTATTATTATATACGTTCGATCTTGAATGGATGTCAAGTATAGTGATCACCTCCTAATTATGATGACATATAAAGGATACTTCATCGGAGTATGAAATACGTTGATTAATTATATATATATTCCTCGAGTAGTTTAACAAATCAAGTCTTATTTACTAGTGGTTCAGATATGAAATACATTATCAATTAAAGAAATACCGATGATCAATTCAAGGAGATTTATATATTAAATTTAATATAGATAAACTTTTGTTGATCAATAAAATTAAATTTATATAATTAGAAGGTATATAATTTAAATTTATAAAATTAACTTGATCGATAAATTAAATTTATTAAATTAAACTTTTGTTGATGTGTAGTTAAATCATATATATATATATATATATATATATATATTTGGCCAAACACATATACAACCCCTCTAACTTATTCACATTTTTCATTTTGGCACTTTATCTTAGCCCTGTTCCATTTTAACCCTTGAACTCTTAACACGAAATACTATTTTTATGATTTATTTATTTTTATATATATTCTTCAATTGCAACTTCTTATTTTAAATCAACATGTGTCATTTAATTTTAGTTAAAAAATTAAAAATTAACAAAAGATAATTCTTTTTAAAAAATAATAATTTCTTTTTAAGAGTGTTATGTATTTTTGTGTGAAAAATAACCGACGAAATTGTGTTGGTTTTCTTTCTTTAAAATCACTGACAACCTAACAAAGTCAATCGAGTTTTAATATTGTTTAGTAGTGTTATTAGCAATGAACAAGAGTCTTTTTTTAGTAGTGTTATTAACTAAGTCAGTCGAGTCTTTTTGAAGATGGATTTTTTTATTCGTATTGATTTATATTAAAAATTAAAAGTGAGTATTTGCGTTAAATTTAGATAGCCTAGATGATAAGAAAAAATAAATAAGTAGTGTTATTTAATTTGATTGAATGTTTAAGAAAGAAAATCAAAGAACTTTCGTCAATTTATTTTCATGCAAAAATACAGAGAAATATCAAAAAATAATATTATTGTTTGAAAATTTTTATGTTCGTTCGCGAATGTTTAATTTTTTTAATTAACAGGCACACGTCTATTTTTTTAAAATAAGAAATTGCAATTGAAGAACATAAA
>NC_064285.1:41426639-41433656 GCF_019186545.1 Solanum stenotomum | reverse complement strand
TTGAACTTGAACTTAGATTTTGACTTGAACTTAGAACTTGAACTTAAACTTAGAACTTGAACGTAGAATTTGAAGTTGAACTTGAAATTAGAACTTAAACTTAGTTATTGAAGTTGAACTTAGAATTTGAACTTGAACTTAGAACTTGAAATTTGAGTATTGAATTTGTTAATTAGTGCATTGAATTAGAACTTGAACTTGAACTTGAACTTAGAACTTAGAACTTGAACTTAAACTTAGTTATTGAAGTTGAACTTAGAATTTGAACATGAACTTGAAATTATAACTTGAAATAAGAATTAAAACTTGAACTTGAAATTATAAATTGAACTTGAAATTAGAATTTGAACCTAACATGAACTAGAACTTGAACTTAAACTTAGTTATTGAAGTTGAACTTAGAATTTGAACATGAACTTGAAATTAGAACTTGAGCTTAGAATTAAAACTTGAAATTGAAATTATAAATTGAACTTGAACTTAGAACTTGAACTTGAAATTAGAATTTGAACTTCAACTTAGAATTTGACTTGAACTTAGAACTTGAACTTGAAATTAGAACTTGAACTTAGAACTTGAACTTGAACTTAGAATTTGAACTTGAAATTAGAACTTGATCTTGAACTAGAACTTGAACTTAGAACTTGAACTTAAACTTAGAACTTGAACTTAGAATTTGAAGTTGAACTTGAAATTAGAACTTAAACTTAGTTATTGAAGTTGAACTTAGCATTTGAACTTGAACTTAGAACTTGAAATTTGAGTATTGAATTTGAAACATAGAACTTGAACATGAACTAGAACTTGAACTTAAACTTAGTTATTGAAGTTGAACTTAGAATTTGAACATGAACTTGAAATTAGAACTTGAGCTTAGAATTAAAACTTGAACTTGAAATTATAAATTGAACTTGAAATTAGAACTTGAACTTAAAATTAGAATTTGAACTTGAACTTAGAATTTGACTTGAACTTAGAACTTGAACTTGAAATTAGAACTTGAACTTAAACTTGAACTTGAACTTAGAGTTTGAACTTGAAATTAGAACTTGAACTAGAACTTGAACTTGGAACTTGAACTTAAACTTAGAACTTGAACTTAGAATTTGAAGTTGAACTTGAAATTAGAACTTAAACTTAGTTATTGAAGTTGAACTTAGAATTTGAACTTGAACTTAGAACTTGAAATTTGAGTATTGAATTTGTTAATTAGTGTATTGAATTAGAACTTTAACTTGAACTTAGAATTTGAAACTTAGAACTTGAACTTGAACTTGAACTTGAACTTGAACTTAGAACTTGAACTTAAACTTAGTTATTGAAGTTGAACTTAGAATTTGAACATGAACTTGAAATTAGAACTTGAAATAAGAATTAGAACTTGAAATTGAAATTATAAATTGAACTTCAACTTAGAACTTGAACTTGAACTTAGAATTTGAACTTGAACTTAGAACTTGAACTTGAACTTAGAATTTGACCTGAACTTAGAACTTGAACTTGAAATTAGAACTTGAACTTGAACTTAGAATTTGAAGTTAAACTTAGAACTTGATGTTGAAATTTGAACTTGAACTTGAACTTGAACTTAGAATTAGAACTTTAACTTGAACTTAGAATTAGAATTTGAAATTGAACTTAGAAATTGAACTTGAACCTAGAACTTGAAATTTGAATATTGAATTTGTTAATTAGTGTATTGAATTAGAACTTGAACTTGAACTTAGAATTTGAAACTTAGAACTTGAACATGAACTAGAACTTGAACTTAAACTTAGTTATTGAAGTTGAACTTAGAATTTGAACATGAACTTGAAATTAGAACTTGAACTTAGAATTAAAACTTGAACTTGAACTTAGAACTTGAACTTGAAATTAAAACTTGATCTTGAAATTAGAATTTGAACTTGAACTTAGAATTTGACTTGAACTTAGAATTTGACTTGAACTTAGAACTTGAACTTGAACTTAGAATTACAACTTGAACTTCAAATTTAACTAATTTTAGAACTTTTCGTACTAGGCAACTGAGGAAGCTCAACATCTAAAACAGTTGATACAAGACTATATTGCTTCTTTCATCAAAATAGGAGATAAGGTTGGTGCTTCTAAAATTCTAAAGTTCAAGTAAAATTGTTTTCAATAATGTGTTTGTGTCCATCTAGTATTGATATTTAGCTTTAATTTTATGATAATATTTTTGTGTCCATCGATTGTTTGTTAAGCATAAGTACCAACACTAGTTGATCCTATTGATGACAAAATTGATTTTCTTGCAAGATCGATTTGTGTCCATCTAGTGTTGACAATTAGGTTTAAATTTAGAAATAATATATTTGTTAAGCATGAGTACCAACACTAGTTGATCCTATTGATGACAAAATTGATTTTCTTGCAAGATAGATTTGTGTTCATCTAGTGTTGACAATTAGCTTTAAATTTAGAAATAAGTTAAATTAATTAATGTGGTTTAGTTGGTGGATTTTGTGTTGTATTAAGTCAAAACTAAACTAGTTAAAGAGTTAAAGTTGTTTAAATAAGTTAAATTAATTAATGTGATTTAGTTGGTGGATTTAGTGATGTATTAAGTCAAAACTAAACCAGTTCAAGAGTTAAAGTTGTTTAAATAAGTTAAATTAATTAATGTGGTTTAGTTGGTGGATTTAGTGTTGTATTAAGTCAAAACTAAACTAGTTCAAGAGTCAAAGTTGTTTAAATAAGTTAAATTAATTAAGGTGGTTTAGTTGGTGGATTTAGTGTTGTATTAAGTCAAAACTAAACTAGTTAAAGAGTTAAAGTTGTCTAAATAAGTTAAATTAATTAATGTGATTTAGTTGGTGGATTTAGTGTTGTATTAAGTCAAAACTAAACTAGTTAAAGAGTTAAAGTTGTTTAAATAAGTTAAATTAATTACTGTGATTTAGTTGGTGGATTTAGTGTTGTATTAAGTCAAAACTAAACTAGTTCAAGAGTTAAAGTTGTTTAAATAAGTTAAATTAATTAATGTGGTTTAGTTGGTGGATTTAGTGTTGTATTAAGTCAAAACTAAACTAGTTCAAGAGTTAAAGTTGTTTAAATAAGTTAAATTAATTAATGTGGTTTAGTTGGTGGATTTAGTGTTGTATTAAGTCAAAACTAAACTAGTTCAAGAGTTAAAGTTGTTTAAATAAGTTAAATTAATTAATGTGGTTTAGTTGGTGGATTTAGTGTTGTATTAAGTCAAAACTAAACTAGTTCAAGAGTTAAAGTTGTTTAAATAAGTTAAATTAATTAATGTGGTTTAGTTGGTGGATTTAGTGTTGTATTAAGTCAAAACTAAACTAGTTAAAGAGTTAAAGTTGTTTAAATAAGTTAAATTAATTAATGTGGTTTAGTTGGTGGATTTAGTGTTGTATTAAGTCAAAACTAAACTAGTTAAAGTTGTTAAGTTGTTTAAATAAGTTAAATTAAATAATGTGGTTTAGTCAATACTAAACTAGTTTTAGGACTACTACTAGTAAAATTATTATTAAATTTTATTTATAATATAATTGAATATCTATATTTTTGTAGATGGATCATCGTTTGTGGATGTATAATATGCATTATGAAACTGGTGCTGGTTTGAAACCTGAGTTTATTGACGGTGTTAGAAATTTTATTGAACATACAATGACAGTTGACATTTTCAAGATTAATGGATTGGTTAGGTGTCCTTGTAGTGTATGTAAGTGCTTAAAATTTTTCAAACCAGATAGAGTTATGGTTCATTTGTACCGTAATGGATTTAAGCCTAGATATTTTGTATGGAGTGATCATGGAGAAAGTGATGGATTGGATGGTATCTTTTATAATTCGATGCCTGTTGATGTATATAATATGGTTGCACCACATGGCCAAATTAGGGTTGAACAAGTTAGAGTTGAACATGATAGGGTTGAACATGATAGAGTTCATGAAATGATTAATGATGCTTTCGGAGTTCAACGTGGGATGGAACCGGAACAATATTTTGATGAAGCACCTAATGAAGAAGCAAGACACTTTTATGATCAATTAGAAGAGTCTAGTCGTCCACTATGTGAAGGGAGTCCGCATTCTGCCTTGTCAGTTGCGGTGAGATTAATGAATATTAAATCAGATTGGAATGTTCCTAATGCTGCTATGGACTCAATGGTTGATCTTTTGGGTGAACTAGTTAATCCGGAGTTTAACATACCAAAGAACTTCTATCAGGCAAAGCGTTTGGTGTCCAAGTTAGGATTGACGTATGATAGAATTCATTGTTGTGTTAATGGATGCATGTTGTTTTTCAAGACTGATAGTGAATTAGACAATTGTAAGTTTTGTGGACATACTCGTTATAAGAGGACTCCGGCTGGAAAGATGGTCCAAGTTCAGGCGATGCATTATCTACCTCTCATTCCTAGATTAAAGAGGTTGTATGCATCGATGAGGTCTGCCCCACATATGAGATGGCATCGTGAATATAGAAGGCCGCCGGGTGTCTTGTCTCATCCATCTGATGGTGAAGCATGGAAGCATTTTGATAATGTATATCCTGATTTTACTAGTGAACCAAGAAATGTTAGATTGGGGTTGTGTTCAGATGGCTTCACACCATTCTCTAATAATGCTTCGCCTTATTCATGTTGGCTGGTATTTCTTATTGTGTCAATGGTTTTAAGTTTCAAACTGAAGAAGTATCTAGGAACAAGAAAACAAATAATAGCGGTGTCTATATACAAGGTGATGTTGATGGTACTGGTCAAACTATTGAATATTATGGTGCCATTCAAGAGATTATTGAATTGAGGTATTCAGGTTGGCCTAATAAGAAGATTGTATTGTTTCGGTGTGAGTGGTTTGACCCATCACATAGAGGCACAAAGGTGGACCATCAACATAATATAATTGAAGTTAAGCACACCAGGAAATACAGAAGTTATGATCCTTTTATTATTGCACAACATGCTAAACAAGTGTATTATTACGCTTCATATCCATTGCGTAGAGACAAAGCTGATTGGTGGGTTGTTATAAAAAGTAAGCATGTGGGAAGAATTGAAATTGACAACGTCTTAGATGTGGCTATCAAAATGATGTTGCAATTGTTCAACAACAAGTTGATGTTGAATTGGAAACCACACTACAACATCCTCAACACATATTAGAAGAAGTATCTGATGATGAGATATTGAATGTTAAGGAAGAAATATCCGAGAATGAAGAAAATGAACCATTTGATGATGAAGAATGGGACGATAATGAAAATGAAACAACTGAGGAGGAAGAATGGGAGAATGATGGAATTGAAACAAACGAGGAGGAATAATGTAGAATGAAAGCTAGCTAGTACATATGTAAGTGTATTTTACTAATTTTATTTAATTTATGATTTTTATATATATTATACATGTAAATTTGCATACAGATGTCATCAGGCGGTGACGGTGATAGATATCGCGAGCATCTTGGAGTTGGCTAGACTAAACAGGCTAAAAAGAAGAAGTCTAGGAGACCGATAGATCCTGAGGATATTGCAAGATCTATTTCTTCTGCGCTAGAGCGCATCAGCCATAATACTCATTTATTTGCTGTTCCGTTTGGTACGGCGGATCCTCGGCAGTATTATCCTAATTATCGTCGACCAGTCGGTGCTTCATCTACTTCACAGGCATTGCCTTCACGACGCTACGAGGACCTACCTTTACAGGCTATTCGTCGAGCACGACCCTTATCGGCAGGTACTCCATCTCCCACAGGTACATCTCCTCAGTTATCTGCCATGAGGCTTGGAGATTCTAGTAGTGAACAGTCAGATGCTATGGCCGATACGCCTCCATTGACTCAGCGTTTTGTGCATTCTGATATATCACCCTCGTCTATAGCTACACCTAGTGCTACACCACATGATACGATGTCTGCTCTAGCTCCTGGCCAGAAGAACAGACTTGGTGGAGTCATGATTGAGCCGGATGAATCATCGTAAGTTTGTTTTGATATCTATTTGTTACTTTATTTTATTTATTTCTTATACTTTAATATATTATTCATGAACTAACATATTTATTATGTGTTTTGCAGGTGGCATCCTGCAAAGAATGCTGCCCGGGCTTTAAAAGAGTGTGTTAGAAAACTCTATACACAAGCTTATCACTCTTGGAGCGAGATTCCAAACAGTATACGCCAGGCGATGTTTAATAACTTTAAGGTATATATTTTTTAGTTAAGTTTAGTATACTTTACTTTTTTTTACTATCGATTTAATTAACGTTATTCAATTTTTTTCAGACTATGTGTATTTGGGAGTCAAGGTACAATTTGGTCATTGGGACCACATTTGAGAGGGAGGCATCCACCAGACTGTCTAACTGGCTAAAGAGCGTTCGGGATAGTGGTGAACGTCCCAGTTGGATGTTGCCTCATGTTTTTGCTGAATTGGGTCAGTATTGGAAAACAGACAAGTTTAAGGCAATATCAGATCAAGCCAAAATGGCTAGAGGCAGTCTTAAAGGTGGCTCGTTGCACACCGGAGGTGCAAAGACGGTTGGAATAATTGCACGAGAGATGGTAAGTTCTAATTCAAACTTTTAAATAAATAATTAGTTGATACATATATATCGTTATAAATTTCAGTTTTTATTTATAGGAAAAAGAATTGGGACGCACTCCCATTGAACCAGAGGTTTTCAAAAAGACTCATGTTAGGAAGAAAGAAAATGAGTCAGATCCGGATGTGTGGGTGGAGGAAAGGGCCGAACGAACTTTTGTAAGTTATTTAATATGAAAAATATATATCAATAGTGAATATATTTATGATATATATATATATATATATATTGATGTCAATATTTATATTTAATATGCAGAATGACTTTAATAAGTACGTTGCTGAGAATCTAGATAGTTCGGTTCGATTGACACCTGAACTGTCCACTCAGATTTGGAAAGAAAAAGTGGTAGGGGGGACACACAAGGGTAGATGCTATGGTCTAGGCTCTCGCAACGATGTTAGACGCCTTCAGTCAGGCTTAG